>NC_053027.1:459564768-459675949 GCF_003073215.2 Triticum urartu
TAATGAACATTTTTAAAGAATAATTTCTGGCACTGAATTTAAATCATATTTTATTTGAATTTGGAATTATATTCCTAATATATGGAATATATTTCAAATAACCCTGAGTTATTTTATGTACATCTGGCCTAGTCCAAAGTATGTGCATAAAAACAATCAGAGTAGTTTGGCACTGTTTTAGTTCATGTGAATTTGCAAACAGTGGCAAATATTAAACAAAAACAGGAAAACAGAATTGAAACAGAAAGAAAGGAAAGAAGCAGAAACTTACCTGGCCTCACTGTGCAGCCCACCTAGTCGGCCCAGCTATGGCCCAGCATCGTAGAGAGCCCAGCCCACCACCCTACCGCGTCGTCTTCCTCCTGCCAATAGGAGCAGCTCGCTGTCGCGCGCGCGCGCTCGCCCCTGGCAACCTCCTGCTTCCTCCCCGGACCTTCTAGCGACGCCCCGGGGACGCCCCGTGGCCCCTCGCTCCTCTCCCTCACTCTCTGCTCTCTCCCTCGCCCTCTATTCCTTCCCCGAGCGCGACCGAACGCAGTCGTCGCCGCCGACGAGCTCCACCGCGGCCACCGGCCACCCCACGCGTCACCGATGCGCCCAGAAGCTCTGCCACTTCGTCCTCGACCTCCTCACCGAGCCATGCCCCCCCGAACGCCCTCGAACGCCGGCCACGCCGTCTTCTTCAACCTCGGTCCGCCGAGGTCGCCATCGCCGCCCCGCTTGCTCCGCCCCTCCCCGAGCTTGCCGACCAGCCCTACACGATCCCCGTGAGCTTCCACACCGTGTCCCCCTTGTCTCCGCGACGTTTGCTAGTTCTAGTCACCGTTTCGCTGATGACCGAAACCCGCCGCCGCCTGTGACCGCCGCTGACGTGCCTCCGGCCACCTAGTGGCCTGGCCGTCGTGCTTAGCTCCCTCCCCGCGCTGCGTAGAGCACGTAGGTGCCTCGCACGAGCCTCACCGTCCACCGTAGCATTGACCCCGAGCTCGCCCGAGCTCCGGCGACCGCCAAGGTCGACGCCAGTGACGACTCCGGCCATCTCAGGCCCAGCCGCTGCCATTACTCGACGCGGACGAGCGCCCGCGTCACGTAGACGCCCTCCGCCGGCCATTTGGTTGCCGGAGGAGGAAACCCGCACCTCTCCACCGTCCCTGGCCTTGCCGGCGACGAGCCCCGGGTCAACTCCGGTGAGTTTGACCTGGGTTGACCCCAGTTGGACCCCCTGGGTCACTGACTTGTGGGACCCGGGCCGCTAACTAAACTCAATGTTAGTTTAATGCTAACTAAATTTAGTTAGCTTAACTAACCATGGACAGACGGGACCCACAGGTCAGGGTTGACCTGGACCATCGCCTTTGACCTGCTGAAGTCACCACGACATCATGCTGATGCAGTAACTTATTTTCTGGATTTATTCTTTTACAGGAAATTCCAGAAAATAGCCAAAACTTCTAAAAATCATAGAAAATCAACCGTAGCTCAGAATGAAATAATTTATATATGAAAAATGATCAAAAAAATCCAATCTATCCATCAGTACCACTTTCATGCATGTTAGATCAACTTATACCTGCTGATCAGGTCAAATCAATTAAATGGCATTTGAATTTCACATATGGAGTTTGAATTTGAACCCTTGGTTCAAACCAACTTCATTTAATATGGTTGCTAGTTGAATTAGATCAATCAACAACATATTGCCATGACATTATCATGCATCATATTTGTTGCATTGCATTGATTGTGTCCCTCTTTGTTTGCCGGTAATTGTCCCCTCTCGATAGACGTGGTTCCAACGACGAGTTCGATGACACCAATGAAGAACTATACTATCTTCAGAAGTGCCAGGCAAGCAAAACCCCCTTGTTCATTCCGATACAAACCCACTCTCTCACTCCTGCTCTCTTTTACTGCATTAGGACAACAACGATTTGTTGGCGTTCTGGGAATGGGAGTCCCCAGACTTGCCTGCCTGCGACCTGCGGCGTGGCTCAAAAGGGGGCCCAGCACGGGCCATCTTCATCAACACAGACCCAAGACCCTCGCGAGGGGCCAAGCCTCGCGGGGCGGACGACACGGAGCTTCCTCAGGCACGGCCTCATCAGGCTGGCTCGCGAGGAGGCGGAGAGATCAAGGCGGGGTACCTCATGAGGTGCCCGTGACACAAGCCATGACGACCAAAGGCGCCAGGCGGGCGCCAGCCGCGCAGTGTCCTCCTTTCCTCTTTGGTGCAAAGGGAGCAAGCGCAGGCGAGAGCATCAAGTAAAGGCACCCGTTTCAGTGCAACGAGACCAAGACCAGTCCAACGGCAGGGAGGAAGTCATTGTGGAGCCCAAGCCAGTGTCACCACCAGAGCCTTTGGCAGGCGAGGACCAACTTTAGTCAGGATAAGTGTACCAGATGTTCCCCTTCAAAATGGCCAATTGTTGGCGCCCTTCCCGCTCAATATTTGGGAAGAGGCCCAGGGCCTTTGCCTATAAATAGGACTAGCCACCCCCAGGGTAGAGGGGCAGTCAAGAAGGGAGAATCTAGAAGCCAAGAGAGAAATTAGCTAGGATCGGATCGAGTAGCATCACACAGAGAGAGAGAGAGAAGGGCGACTGAACTCCTCCTAGCAGTTCATCCTCCCAGCCAAGAACAGACCCTCGCGAGGCTGTTCTTCCTTGTATTGCTCATCATCATCAGCCCAAGAGGCAATCCACCACACCACACACTGGAGTAGGGTATTACACCACAACGGTGGCCCGAACCAGTATAAACCCTGTGTCTCTTGTGCTGTTCTTTCAATAGCTTAGATCTTAGCGAGGCGGAGGGGTGCAGGTAGGTAGAAGGCGAAATCTCCGTGCGCATCCCAGTGTTCGAACCTCAAGGGTCTGCCTGAACCCGAAATCCAACATTTGGCGCGCCAGGTAGGGGTGCGCCGGAATTCGTCTTCCAGCACCCCGTTCTCCTCCGACCGTCGCGTCCATGTCTGGCGCTCGTCGGGCCCGCGCCGAGCGCCGGGCCGCTCTCGCTTCCCGCATCACCCAGACGGCTCCTGTCGGCGGGCGTCCTCGCCGTTCCCCGTCACCTGCCGTCAACGCCGCCACCGGCCTGGCGGGGAACGAGCAGCAAGCGTCGTCTCAGCATCCGTCCGTGCGGCAAGACGGCCGCACTGCTACTCCCTCGCTCACCCCAGCTGGTTCTTTGTCCTGCGCACTCCGCGCACCCATGGAGGCTCGAGCTGCGCTCATCACGGCAAATGAGCTCCTGCACTACCGTCCCATCGACGATGTCTACAAAGAATGGCTCAACCGCGTCGCCGAGCTCGTCCGCGCCGCAGGGGGCTCTCCTGCGCCGTCCGTTCCGCTGCACCGCACCCCGCCCCGTGCGGGCGACGAAGCTCCGGGGGCGCCCCAGCCGCCTCCTCCTCAAGAAGGCGCCATGGCTCCAAGGCGCGTGGCCCCTGGGTGGAACCCGCTCCGTCAGGTGCCAGCGCGGCAAGAGCAGAGCTGCCAAGAAGTCCCTCACCCGCAAGAAGCTGCCCGGGCGCTCCCTGCTCCAGCATGTCACGACCATGCTCCTGCTCCCGCACGTCAAGACCCTGCGCTGCTCCCAGCTGCAGCGCGTGGGGACATGCAAGACCAAGCTCTCCGTCACCCAAGGCCTCCCGTGGCCACAGCAGGCTGCCGTGCCTTCACCACCGAGCTACGCAGCGTCGCGTGGCCCGGCAAGTTCAAGCCAGACCTGCCTCCTCGTTACGATGGCACGACCGACCCTGCAGAGTTCCTCCAGCTCTATGAGCTGGGCATCGAAGCTGCCAACGGAGACGAGAAGGTCATGGCGAACTGGTTTCCCATGGCGCTCAAGGACGGGGCCCGCACCTGGCTCCTGAACCTGGCTCCAGGCACGATCTCCTCCTAGGACGAGATGCGCACCCGCTTCATCGCCAACTTCCAAGGTACTCGCGACCGGCCACCCGCCGTGAGCGACATGCGCCGCATCAAGCAACAACCCGGAGAGACCCTGCAGAAGTACATCCAGCGCTTCAACAACGCACGCCTCAAGATTCCCAAGGTGACCGAGGAGGCCATCATCTCAGCCTTCTCCGACGGCGTGCGCGATGTCAAGATGAAGGAGGAGCTGGAGATGCATGAAGACCTGTGCACTTCCTTGGAGTTGTTCAACTTGGCAACCAAGTGCGCCAGGGCTGAGGAAGGGCGTCTCTCCCTTCCCGAGCTGCCTGCCGCGGACCCAGAAGAGAAGAAGCCCAAGGCCAAGGATGTGAAGCGCAAGGGGGCTACGATGCTCGCGGCAGAACCAGACACCAAGCGGGGCAGAGATCAGCCCGAATCTTCCAAGGGCAGTCGGTACTGTGTGTACCACGACCTCCACACCCACAACACCAACAAGTGTCAAGAGATCCGAGCCGTGTGAGAAGGAAGGATCGGCCGTCGCCCTGACCGCGGTGACCAGGGCTACGGTAGAGGAGGAGGAAGGAACGCAGGACGTTGGGAAGACCGCTGCCCGCGCCAAGGGTGGCGCGATCGACCTCGCGAGGATCGCTGGCAAGACCCACCTCGCGAGGGAGACTGGAGGGATCAGCCTCGCGAGGACCGCCCGCAAGGCAACGCAGGCCTCCCTCCGCTGCCGCCGCAGCCAAGGAGAAACGAGGACCACCATCAGGACGAGGGGGCTGGGGGCTTCCAGGAGCCGCGCGCGATCGCCTGCATCCTGGGCGGGGCTCAAGCCCCAGCCTCTCAACGCATCTTCAAGCAGTTCGCCCGCGAAGTGAATGCAGTCCTCCCCAAGCTCGAAGCCACGCGCCCTCTCAGGTGGTCGGTGTGCGCCATCACGTTCAGCTCAGCAGATCAGCTCAAGTGTGCGGCCACAGCAGGAGTCCTCTCGATGCTTTGTTCCCCAATCATCAGCAACGTGGTGGTCACCAGGACCCTCATTGATGGCGGGGCAGGGCTCAACGTCCTGTCCGTGGAAACATTCAACAATCTCCAAGTGCCCTACAACCAGCTTCAACCAACCAAGCCTTTCTCCGGAGTCACCGACGGCTCCACGGTCCTGATTGGGCAGGTCCGCCTCCCTGTCACCTTCGGGGCACGCGACAACTACCGCACCGAGCTCATCGACTTCGACGTCGCTCACATTCGCCTGCCGTACAACACCATCCTTGGGTACCCAGCACTGGCCAAGTTCATGGCCGTAACTCACCATGGCTACAACGTCCTCAAGATGCCAGGAAGTGGCGGAGTCATCACGGTGCCCTGTGAAGATAAGGACGCGGTGTGTTCCCTGGAACGAGCCTTTCAGGCCGCATCACTCGAAGACCCGGATCGTGGAAGCAGGAGGCTTCCCGAGACCGCCCCCAAGAAGAAGAAGACATCGTCCGGCCCGGCCCCTCAAGAGGCAGGCCCCTCAGGGCCCGCGCCTGCCCAGGGGGAACCTCCTTCCATTGCATAGGAAAGCGCGCCCGGCGCCCTCCTCAGGCAGGGCTCGGGGGCTCTCCCCTGGAGGGCCACCGACCTGGCTAAGGTCATGAGGGAGGCGCTTGGGCACCACATGGAGGCGTGTTTCGAAGCACGTTTCCCTCAAGAAGGAGTAAGGCAAGGAGGGCCAGACCCTCAGGAGTTCGTCAGCAAGGCCATTCAGGAGCTACAGGAGTCAAGAGTCATGAAAGGCGGCCGCCACCTACCAGCTGTGGCTCCCCATCCAGGCGAGGATGGTGGGCTGCGCGTCTGCATCGACATACCAGGGCTCAATCGAGTCGCCTCTCTGGAGCGCCTCTGGCCCTCGCGAGTGGGGCGCTGCGAAGATACACCCCACAGCTACGTTCGCATGCCTTACGGCTTGCCAAACGCGGCTGCCACGTACCAGCACCTCATGAGGGGCATCATGGAGACTCAAGAGGCCAGACGTTCCGTAGCCCTGGTGGAGATGGAGATGGTCCACGAGGAGCCACCAGCGCCTCCGGGGCCTCCCAAGGCCCATGGGCCTGGGGGCTCGTGAGGATCGGCTTCCGCAGCCCACCGAGTCTGCTATGCCAACACTCCTTCGTCCTCAACATCATCAAGTGACATCTTTCAAGTTTCATTTCCAGCTGGGAGCGCCCCCCAGGGCTGCATTATTCCCAGGCCGCATGGGTCCGTCCCTGCGGCATGTATCCCTTTTATTTCATGTTGTTAGCTTACTTTGTTGGGGGCGCCCCACGGGCTGCATCATCCCCAAGTCGCTCGGGCCTGACCCAGTGATGTCCGCCTTCCCAGCATCTATTTGAATGAATCCACTCATTCGCGGCTAATGTGTTTGACCTAGTTGCCCGCTCAACTGACGCCAACTGACGGAGCTGCTCCCAAACGGCACGACGCTTGCGCATGGGTCCGTCCCTGCAACGCCGACAAACCTGAATGACTGAGCTCTGGCCGCTGCAGCCTCACATGGCGCCACCTCGTCAAGCCTTCAGTGCCTCATCGCCCCCCGGAAGCAACCAACGGCTGACTGTCAATTGCCATGGCAACCCCTCGTTCTTTCTATGATGGGTCAACAGGATCTCCTAAAGGAGCTGCGTCAGGCGAGGCCCTTGCGGTGTCGCCTTCACTCTCATCCGCGTGAACCGCTTGCACGTTAAAGGGGGGTGCCTGAGCATCGCGACTCAGGGCTCCTACTGGCTCTCCAGCCCTCACCCTCTGGCCTTCTCCACGGCATTGCGACCTGGCATACCAGCGATGGCTGAGACTCGCTCGAGGGCCGGGACCCGAGGACGTAGAGCAGAAAGGGGAGCAAAGGCAAGAGGGGAGGGACACGCGAGGACCTCGCCGAGCAACCTCACGCCTGCCGATGCACGGACCCGGCGACACACCAGAGAGCGGTCCCTGATTCTCGAGATAAGTCACCACTCGGAAGCACTAGCTACCGTGGCACCATCCCCGCACCTAATGCAATCCCATGTTAGCGACGCCGCTCTCCTTTCTCACCGAACGACGGCTGCTTGAGCGCCAAAGGGGACCTCCTGAGCATCGCGACTCGGGGGCTCTTACCGGACCCCGGGTCGCTCACCTCCTGGCCTTGACCACGGCATTGCGACCTGGCATACCAGCGACGGCTGAAGCCGCCTTGGGACTAGGACCTGTCAGCGCAGAGCACCAAGCCCTCGTGAGGTTCGAAAGGGAGAACTGAGCTAAGACGGAATGAGCAACTCGCACAATTCTACGACAAGGGTTATGTTAACAAACAGGATCACAGGCACCTTACAAGCCCCCACGGGACACGTCTTTGATTCCTTGCAGGGAACAGATCCTAAAAGGATGTAACTACACGCACCCCTGCAAAAGACGCCATCATCAACAGCGGGCCGTCAAGAACCGGCACCAACCCCATCCAGATCAGAGTCGGTGACGGCCTGACGAGCCCGCCCTGCTCTAGGAGCGGCGCCGGCTCGGGGGCTCATAGCTGTCGTCGCTCATCTCCGGAGTCGTGAAGAGCTCGCCGGAGTCCCTGGACCCTCCGACGCCTCCGCCGCCTGAGCAGCCGCCAAGGGAGCGGTCGGTGGGCCCAGTCCTCGCCATAGCAGGGTCCCGACCACCTCTCCCGGGGCAGCGCCCGTTCGCATCGAAGACCTTGAAGAACATCACCGAAGCACCGTCGTACTCCAAGTGGATCGCGAAGGCGCCTCTTGTCCTGCAAACCCGGGCGATTTCGCTCCAGTCTCGAGTCATGAAGACCTCGCCCGGGGCAACGACCGCGACCTCTGCCTCGGTCGCGAGGGTGCTGCAGCCGGCGTGTTGCAGCCAAAGCTCCAGGAGTTCTCCCTGCGGGATGATGGAGGCGAAGAAGGGAGGAAGGCGAATCCAAGACTGAGGAGGCATGGCGGCGTGGAGCACGAACTCTTAGGAGGAGCCCTCGGTGTGGACCCCAGGAGGGACGACCCACACCTTCATGACCCGTCGGCGCCGACAGCGGCGCTGCCCGTGGCGATCGGCATCGACTCCTTCAGAGCCCTCGATGTGGGCGTAAAAGGGAAGCGGGAACCCTGGCGGTGGCCGCTCGCAGCAGGGCCTCGACACCACCTGATGGGCCCCCTCGTCCCGGCCGCCAAGGGCGAGCCGTTTCTTCGGCGGGAGCGGGTCTGGTTCCTCTCGGGGAGCCTTTCCCTTCTCTGCCGCCGAGAACCTGCGGATCGGAGCCATCGCAGCAAGACGGAGCAAGGACTGGGAAGAAGGAGAAGCAAGAAGGGATGGACTGGAAGGGCGCGCGCCGTTCCGTACTTATGGCCGGCGAAGGCCAATCGCCGACCTCCACGATCGCAGGTAATCATGACCCGCTTTGCATGCAGGGACTTGTCCAATCCATGTAGTTGCCAAGGCGCCGTGGGGAAGTGGAGACGCCCACGTCCAATCAACCGCCACGCGGCGCCCAAGGCCGCAGGCTGTTAGGGCCCACGGCGCTTCGCTCTTGCCCTTTCGCCTCGCTGCACGGCCAAGTCCGGGCGCGCCTTGGGCCCGGGAGCTACTGTCGGCGTTCTGGGAATAGGGGTCCCCAGACTTGCCTGCCTGCGGCCTGCGGCGTGGCTCAAAAGGGGGCCCAGCACGGCCCATCTTCATCAACACAGACCCAAGACCCTCGCGAGGGGCCATGCCTCGTGGGGCGGACGACACGGAGCTTCCTCAGGCACGGCCTCATCAGGCTGGCTCGCGAGGAGGCGGAGAGATCAAGGCGGGGTACCTCACAAGGTGCCCGTGACGCAAGCCATGACGACCAAAGGCGCCGGGCGGGCGCCAGCCGCGCAATGTCCTCCTTTCCTCTTTGGTGCAAAGGGAGCAAGCGCAGGCGAGAGCATCAAGTAAAGGCACCCGTTTCGGTGCAACGAGACCAAGACCAGTCCAACGGCAGGGAGGAAGTCATTGTGGAGCCCAAGCCAGCGTCACCACCAGAGCCTTTGGCAGGCGAGGACCAACTTTAGTCAGGATAAGTGTACCAGATGTTCCCCTTCAAAATGGCCAATTGTTGGCGCCCTTCCCGCTCAATATTTGGGAAGAGGCCCAGGGCCTTTGCCTATAAATAGGACTAGACACCCCTAGGGTAGAGGGGCAGTCAAGAAGGGAGAATCTAGAATCCAAGAGAGAAACTAGCTAGCATCGGATCGAGTAGCATCACACACACAGAGAGAGAGAGAAGGGCGACTGAACTCCTCCTAGCAGTTCATTCCCCCAGCCAAGAACAGACCCTCGCGAGGCTGTTCTTCCTTGTATTGCTCATCATCATCAGCCCAAGAGGCAATCCACCACACCACACACTAGAGTAGGGTATTACACCACAACGGTGGCCCGAACCAGTATAAACCCAGTGTCTCTTGTGCTGTTCTTTCCATAGCTTAGATCTTAGTGAGGCGGATGGGTGCTGGTAGGTAGAAGGCGAAATCTCCGCGCGCACCCCAGTGTTCGAACCTCAAGGGTCTGCCGGAACCCGAAATTTAACACGATTCATCTGTTACTTGCAGCGGTAGCTGAACCCCTTTATCCTCTGCTTGACCTGTCATTGCCACAGTAAATAGATGAAACCCACTAGCATGAGTAGGAGTTGTTTGACCCCTGTTGTGCCTACTCATTCATGCTTGTTTTTCATGCCTGCTACTTCTTAGAGTTGAGTCAGGTCTGATTCATCGGGGACGAATCAGAGGTGTGTGAACATGTCCTACTGTGTATGAGCTAAGTGTGTGAACACGATTTGGTAAAGGTAGCGGTGAGAGGCCATGTAGGAGTACATGGTGGGTTGTCTCATTGAAGCCGTCCTCAGGAACTGAGTTCAGTGTTTGTGATCCATGATACAACTACTAGCATGCATTGGGCCCTGAAATATGACCCCGCTCGACTTCTTAATCACCCTTGTCCTCTGTCCAGGAGTTCCAAGTAGTTTCTGGTGTTTGTAGTATGCTGGAGGCCGTGGGCAGCGCTGAACTGAGGGGTGGGCTGTGATGCGGTAGGCACGTGGCCGGGTATACCGGGCACCCGTTAGGTGTCGCGAAACCCTGTACACATCGTTCAGGGCCGTATGTGGAAACCTCGGCCGGACTCCCTGCGGATGGAACCTGAATAGGCGATAAACCTGGACTAGAGACTTGAGTGTTTAGGTAGGTCGTGGTCTACACCCACGTCGGCTTTCGCTTGAAGTCTGCCGAGCACATGTCGTGTGCAGACGCTAAGTGGTGGAAACATGTATGAAGAAGTACACCCCTGCAGGGTTAACATCATCTATTCGAATAGCCGTGTCCGTGGAAAAGGACTTCTGGGTTGCCTATAACAGTTCATAGACAAGTGAAAGTGGATACTCTAAATTGCGCAAGATAAACGTGAGTGCTATGGATGGCCTTCTCGTAGGGAGACGGGAGTGGATCCATAGTGGTGTATTGATATGGTGAATATGTGGACTCGTGTGCGCCACCTCAAAAGAGTTACTTGCAGTCGTAGTTTAGGATAGCCACCGAGTCAAAGCTGGCTTGCTGCAGTTAAACTCCACCGCCCCCTTTGTTGATACCGATGCATATGTAGTTGGTTCTGATGTAAGTCTTGCTGGGTACATTTGTACTCATGTTTGCTTAATTTATGTTTTGCAGAGAGACTTCAGTCTCGCTAGTAGTTCCACGTGGACTTCGATGTTTAGCTTGATACCTCAGCTACGATCTTGTGCCCTCGGCAGGATCTGGTAGATAGTCAGGCTTCTAAGCCTTTTTCATTTGTAGATGTCTGTACTCAGACATGTTAAGCTTCCGCATGTGCTTTGACTTGTATGCTCTGAATGTTGGGTCATGAGACCCATGTTTGTAATATCTCGCTCCTCGGAGCCTAATGAATAAATACTTGAGTCATAGAGTTATGTTGTGATGCCATGTTGTATTTACACATATCGAGCATATTGTGTGTATGATTGAAATGCTTGGTATGTGTGGGATCCGACAATCTAGTTGTTTATCCTTGGCAGCCTCTCTTATGGGGAAATGTAGTCTAGTGCTTCCATGAGCCATAGTAGTCCGCTACAGCCCGGTTCACCGGAGTCCTGCTAGCCCAGCACTACTGCTCAGGACACTTGACTGGCCGGCATGTGTTAAACTTTGTTCCTGTGTCTGTCCCTTCGGGGAAATGTCACACGGTGACATCCGGAGTCCTGCCTAGCCTGCTACAGCCCGGGTTCCCGGAGTCCTGTTAGCCCAGTGCTACAGCACGGATTCACACGCTGCTGACCGACATGCTCGATGTTGAGTCATGTATGCCTATCCCCATGGGTTAGTGCCGCTTTGGGTTCACGACTAGCCATGTTGGCCCGGATTCTCTGTCATATGGATGCTAGCGACACTATCATATACGTAAGCCAAAAGGCGCAAACGGTCCCGGGCCATGGTAAGGCGACACCCGCGGGAATACCGTGCGTGAGGCCGCAAAGTGATATGAGGTGTTACCAACTAGATCTATGTGACTTGGAATCAGGGTCCTGACAGTCAGGAATCTGGGAGACTCATGCCGGTCGTAGCGCCGCAGTTAAAATGATAATGGAAAGTCAAATCATGGGGCCCCACCTGTCCAGCAGTAACTCGCTGTCAAATCACGCAGCCCTACGTTTGCAGCAGCCTACCCCCTCGTCTTCTCGCGTCTCTGTCGAAACGACTAAAGCGCTATGTTACAGTAACATATTATGTTACCACAAGCACCTCTTTCCTCATTAAATAGTTGCCACATAAGCAAAATTGTCTTGGGATGTGTTAAGTTACTACCTAAGTTACTCCCACTATGGCTAGCCTAAGAAACAACGTGAGAGTTAATGCACCACGCCTATGTGTTTACTATTTGGTTTTCATAAGATGACTTAATACTCACCTAGACGGAGGGAGTATTCAATTTGAAAGCGGGCGGCGCAGTTCCCGATACGGCTTTAATGCAGACGAGGGAGGGAGTAGCGGTTCCCGATATGTTGAACGGCTAATGCGTCCTCCTCAATTAATGCATGAGGGAAGTAATGGGAGGAGGTCCGGGAAAAGAGGCCGCACGATGTGAATGCAACGCAGTTTTCCCTCATTGCCCTCATATAAAGGCGCCCCTCCATTCCAATGCATCTACCACATCGTACGCACCTAAGCATTTGCCTAAGCACCTACACTAAGCGCAAAAGAGCTCACTCCAGACCCATGGCGGCGATGCGCGTGAGCGGCTAGCGATTGCGCCAGATGGTCCATGATGCCGGCCTGCGGCATGGCGCCGAGGATTGTCTCCAGACGGTGTTGGAGACCGGCTGGTGGATGGCCGCCGTCGACGCCAACTACGACTCTTAGTTGGACCAGATGATCATTGATACCAGCAACAAGTTCACCGTCATCAAGAAGCTCGCGGACGACATCGCCGTACTCCTCCAGCCCGTGCGCCCGGGCTCCTCATTGCCTGCCACCCTAATCGGCCTCCATGGTCGGAACCTCTTTCAAGCACTGGTGGACCTGCGACTGCTTGCCGACGCCATGAAGAATGTCCACCTGGAGGTCGCGCTCGCTGCGAGGCGCCTCGCCCTGCAAGAATTTGTCGACCTACACATCCACGTGTACGAGCAAATCATGTACATAGGTATCTACAATGCCAGAGAGGACGCTACGAGGTTGGCCTTCCTCAACCGGCTGGAAGCCTTGGATGCCTTTGCTGAGAAGCACCTCGACCTCGCCACAAAAGCCGCCGCTCCTTAGCCGCCGTTCGGTGGCCCGGCGCACTAAGTTGAGGAGGAGGAGGTCATACGTTCGTGGATCCATCTTTCGTCTTGCCTTCTGTAACCACCACTGCGATCGCATCATCGTGGCCTTAATTCTTATTGTGTTGTTGCATTCTCGTTCTAGTCAATACCGACATGTGCGATCCCTTTGCTTAATTATATGCATCATTGTAACTAGTACTCGATCCGTCAATTTATAAGTTGTGCTTACCTTTTCCATCAACTTCGTGCAACGCGCGGGCATCTTGCTAGAAACACTAGAATATGTCTATATAATCTGTATGTGATAGTCCATTTGAAATCTCAAAAAAGACAAATATTTAGGTACGGAGGGAGTAATATATTAGGAGTATATCATGCACACAAAGGCAGAGGAACGGTGGGGCCGAGAGGGATGAGGGGCACGTCGGGGGGATGAGGATCCCCTGACGCGAACAATCCTACCATTCTGTCACTGACATGTGGGACCCATAAGTGTGGGTCCCACCTGTCAGCGAAGGAAAAGCAGGGCAAGGCAGTGATAGCCACGTCAGAGGATCCATGTCCATGTCGGGGGACGTCGTGCCGTGGGTTGGAGCGGCGTCGTGGGAATCGCGTGTGGGTGTGGCAGTGGTAGAAACAAGAAACGTGATGCTCGTCGTGGTTCAACTTCCATGGACAAGCTGTCATGTCTGCTGAGACATGTATATCAAAACTAGAGTGTTTATATTTCAAGCACGTGAACAAGTATTATTCTACTACTTTGGATCCATTGCAATGCACGGGCCAGCACATTGGTAGTAGTAGTGTCCATCTCTATCTCTAGAGGCCTTCCCTCGTTCATCCTTTTCTCTCACAAGATAAACTACTCATACAAATGCATCTTGATGTTCCGTGGAACGCACGAGGATGTTTCCTTGGGGGTCTCTCCAGCGCGGCGTGGCCGTAGTTGCAAGTTGACGCCCCTTGAGATGCCGACGTTGAGGGGCACTCGGATTTCCTCCGATGAGCAGGTAAGATGAGTTTGATCACATAGTAAATGCATTCTAAAGACTACTTCCGTGTCCATTTCCTAATTCTCCCCCTGCCCACTGTTTCACAGGTTAGGCTCGGTGCAAGTGGAGATTGGCTTGCATATCTACGGGAGGGTACCTACATCAATTTGCACAACATTTACAACGGTGACACCGTTCTCGTAGAACCTTTGTCCAACATTGGGATCAGCCATGCAACGGGCCACCGCATGAATTGGTACGATGGAACCATGGTGAGATTGAATAAGAAAGCACGAACCTTGCACATGGTGGTCAAAGGCGGACCATGCTGTCTGCGGCCGATTTGATGCCGTACGAGTAGGAAGACACTGTGCTCCTTTCTAACCGCATCTTCGCGGTGACAAACCAGGGGACTTATTTTGTATGGGACACATCCTACGATATACTCCCTCTCTCCCAGTTTATTTGTTTTGTATCTTTTCGTTTTGTAAGTTTCAAATTCAAATTTAGAGCTCCCCATCACATGTTGAGATTACAATGTCCATTAAATCGTTGTGTGCATGTATAGTAAAGAAACAAATCTCGAGTTTGGCACGAGTTCGTGCTGCGGGAGCACCACAAGCCCTGGCGCAGGAGTTACATTTCCCTCTCAGGGCCGCCGGGACTGAGCTTCAGCGCCTTACTACACCTACCTTTGAGTCAATAACATGTGGACCCGATAGGTGACTGGTCCACATGTAATGCTCCCGTAGGCAGAGGGGCAGTGGGGCCAAGAGGGGTGAGCCGCAGGTCGGGGGACGTGTGGTTTCATGGGTTCGAGCGGCGTCGTGGGAATCGCGGGTGGCTGTGGTAGAAACTTGATGCTCGCCGCATTTTAGGTGGCCCACATGTCATGCACACAAAGGCAGAGGGGCGGTGCGGCCAAGAGGGGCGA
This sequence comes from Triticum urartu, assembly GCF_003073215.2. Taxonomy (NCBI): domain Eukaryota; kingdom Viridiplantae; phylum Streptophyta; class Magnoliopsida; order Poales; family Poaceae; genus Triticum; species Triticum urartu. The sequence goes on from NC_053027.1 coordinate 459,579,406, forward strand.
GGCGCACATCGGGGGGCGTGGTGCCGTGGGTTGGAGAGGCATCGTGGGAATCACGAGATGAAACGTGATGGTCGCCGTAGTTGAACTTCCATGGACAAGCTGTCATGTCTACGGACACATGCACTGCATACCGATCACTGGAAGGAGTAGAAGAGAAAGCTATATATGCGGATAAATAGTTCCTTATAGTCAAGCGGACCCACGCTACAACTCTGTTCCAAAGGCATGCACACCATCGAAATAGTCCATCTATATCAATATACACCGAGAGGGAATAATTTTTTTACAAGAGAGGAAATAGTTCATCCATCCATAATGCCCTCCTGCTGGTGCAGCCTTTTCTTCTTCTTCTTCTTCTTCTTCTTCTTCTTCTTCTTCTTCTTCTTTTTCTTCTTCTTCTTCTTCTTCTTGTTCTCATTCTCTGTGGGGGGACGGCTTCGCAACAAGCTCTTTGGACCTTGCAGCTATCTCGAAACTCACACGGGCATCGAGGGCAGCATATTTTATCCGCTCGTACGTCAAGGGATAATTCTCCCATCCAGACGACCTTAATGCCACCGTCTCGTCACCCTTCTGAAGATTTGTACCGAGCACAAAATTTGCTACGTCGAATAGGGATGGTGTCTGTTTATCACAAACTTCTACAGGAATTTTGATTCTGGTTTGTAGGTCAGCGATGCTTTTCAAATCAAGGTTGTACGGCTCTAGCTTCTGTTTGTCCCCTTCGATGGCTGCCCCACAGAAGTATACGTCCTCCCGAGACAAGAAATCATGAAGCTCACCTGGTATGGAGGGCGAGTGTATGATGTGGTACACCAAAACATCATCTTCGAGGCACAACTGAAGGATGGCGGCGCGCTAGATCTTCCCAGGGGCATGCTTCGTGTACTCTGCGTCGAGACCGATGGCCCTCGTCTCTACCTTTTCGAGGGAGTTGGATACATTATTGATCCACTGCCGAACAACCCTTGGGTGGACGGTGACGGTGGCAACTATGCGCATCGAGCCTTCGACGAGGACATGTTGGACGCTAAAAACCTGCATCTTGATCTCTTTCGCCATTTGGAACCGCTGGAACGGAGGGCTATGGTTTGGAGAATTAGGATTAGATGGCTAGTCTAACTAAATTAGTAGATGATTATTTAAAGAGGTTAAAAAAATGTGAACGCAGTGGGGTTTGGATGCAAATGAAGACGAAGGGGAGGTGAAGAAGCCGAGGAGAATCGGTTCCCGATGGAGAAGGAGTAAATGGGAGAAGTGGTGTGCAGGCAGTTGATTAGACGGCCAGGTAGACTAAACGAAAAGGCTATGCGGGTAGACTGATGAGTCGTACCTGTTCGTGTACGTGCCCATCCTTCCTGATAGGTGGGACCTATGCAAACAGATAAAAAAATGTGTCGTAGTTTTTTTTGAGCGCGTGAGTGGGAGACACAACATTCTCTAGTTAAGGAATACTCCCTCCGTTTAGGTGAGTATAAGTCACCTCATGAAAATCGGGTTTTCCCAAAACCTTTAGGCGTGGAGCATTAACTTCCTGCTCGATCCCCTCCCAGCCTTGTTAGCCAGCATTCTCTTCCTCTGCTGCCGCATTCTACCTTTCCATTTTTCCTCTTCTCAAGTGTGGAACGATCTGCATGCCGTCCTTGATGCACCAGAACGACCACTGCATGCATCGCGGCAGAGCGTTGATTGGGCATGCACGAGAATTTGGTTCTGCTCGCAATATGGATGATACCTGAACGATGAAGTGAATAGGCATGCTAGCACGGGAGACCTATTTACGCTATACAATACTGGAGTACTCATGTACCTACTAGTAGTAGTAGTAGTACAACTGTGGTACACTTGATGGTCAAAATACTATTCATCCGGTCCTCACAGTGAAGTGACAACACCCTGCGCCTGACACTAGTCCAGGCGGCGTGTTCGGGTTACCAAAGTCAGCCTCACCCTGTGCACAGTGCAGTTTGTCACCGCCGCTGTACAGCACATTGGCACCTCGCCTCGTCTCCCTCTCCGCTCCCATAGCACCACTCCATCTCCATTTCCTTCTCCGTCTCCATCTCATTGTGCCCCTGTGTACCGTCGCCTCACTCGCCTCCCTAGTACCACTATTCCCTCGCTAGCCGCTCCAGCACCGACATCCTTCTCCCCTGTAAATCAAGCCCCCTTCCAAACTCCACCATGGCAGAACGCGAATCGCGCAGCATCCATATGAGCCACGATTGGAGCAATCTCCCTAGTGACATCCTCGACCTCTGTTGTTCGTGTATGGATATGTTGAGCGCCCTGCGGCTGGCTGCATGCTCGAGGGACATGTACATGGCCATCGTCGAAGCGAGGCCTAAGCTTTTCAAGACACCCTGCTTGCTGCTATCTGGTCTTGCGAGATTCGCTCACCGTGATACGGAGGCGTGCATGATGCCCCTCGACTTCAATCCGATCTCCATTAGCCAAAACTTCTTTGCAGGTATGTAGTGGGTCGCCGTACATCATTTCCCTCGACATCGATCCGATCACCATCGCCCGAAACTTCTTGGCAGGTATGTACTGGGTCGGCATGAACTCCCACTGGATGGCTGCCTTCAGAGAAGATGGTAAAAAGTTGGTGCTCGTGAACTTCCAGACCTCCCATGAGATTATCCTTCCTCCGTTGGATTATATAGAGTATTACCATCACGGTCCAAGTCATCTAGATTACTACGTCAGTTGGACGGACCTTGTTTTGCAGAAGATTGTAATCTGCCAAGTGCCCACACGACATGCGAATTACGCAGACTTCATGCTAATTGCCTTGTTCGACCGCGGACTCGTCTATCTTTACGCCGGTGCCTTCTTTAGCTAGAGACAACTCGGCTCGCAGTGGATCATCGTCAAAGCTGATACACACTTCTGTGATGCTATTGAACACAATGGCATCATCTACGCGATCGACAAAGCAGATGGCACCACGTATTGCTGGGACGGCGCGTGTAAGTTGTTTCCTCTCATGTTAGTTTCCTCATTTTCATGATGTAGAAACATGCACCACACTGTTGGTTTCATCTAACCATACATTAGGGAAGTAATTGTGCATATGGAGAACTCTATATTTGGAAGTAGTGAAATCCTGCAATGCTTACCATGTGTACATACCTATATTCGCCCTTCAGCAATCAATGGCTAGAATAATATCCTCACAAAAAATTTGCCCATAGAACACGAGTATATAACAATGCATGGTCTGTTAGTTACCTTGAAGAATTTGTTTGTGAGGACAGAACATGTTTACATAACATGCACGACATGGTAGTTTCCTGTGAAGAATCGATTGCGAGATAACATGAGTATAACCATGCATGGCACTTCTATATTTTCAAACCCAGTATACATTTCCCTGTATTTTCCTCCCAGTTCCAACAGGGACATATCAATGCTGTTTCTTGCATTATCCTACTCATACTCTGAACAATGCTGATCTTACATTAACAATGCCTGTCATTTTTGATATGATGCAGTGTCCCTACAGTTACTGCCCTTTGTAATCACACCACCTTTGCCAAAAACAGGGAAGCACAACTGGTTCCTCACTCAATCAGACGACGACAAAAGACTGATGATCATTCAGACACATGAGCCGGAAAAGTTATATTGGAAAAACCCCACTATATACGTGAGTATCCGGACAGTGGCTGTTACGTCTATGAGCAGGATACCAGCTTGTTGGGGCCTTTAGGATTTTTTTTAGTTGGAGGCGGGTAAACAGCCTTGGTTCACACTTTCTGTTTCTCGGACTCAATTATCCAATTAACAAGGAGATCACCGTTGGCAAGGACCTTGATGGCAGAGAGGCTCTGTTTGCTATGGAAAACTGTGTCTACACGGCGAGCCCTAGGAGTTCGGGAGCAAACTCCCCTGATTGTCAACGATACAGCCTGCAGCCAAAAGAAGGTGAGAATGACAAAGGCATCCGGATTAACTTTGATCCTTGGATGTCTCAATTACGACAGGCAGTGATGTGGTTCGAGCCTTCAGGTTGATAGGTAATTGGGCTGTTGCATCGAAAGGGTGGAGTACTGGTGTCTCCGGATCACTGGTCGCTGAAGCGGGGCTGCAAATTATGATGGTGTTGGATCATCTCTTTGAATGACTTTGTTGTCTTTTCTCCTAGTTCTGGATGGGTAGTTCTTTCTTTTGTTATGCATATTCCTTGTCATTTGGTCATCCTCGTCTATGTCACTCTTACTATGTAATAGTTGCTTCTGTTTAGAATGTCATTCTCGTCTGGATCACAAGAGTCTAAGCACTGCAGATGGGTGTGTTTTGGTGGTGTAGCAAGACTTCTTATGAACTATCATGTCTTGTTGTTTATGTCAGTAGTAGTCACTAGTCAGTGTTTGAATGTTGTATATATCGTTGTTTCGAACGGTTTATTGTCTCGAACTACTGGTGGGCAAAATGAGGGCATCACCATTCTCCAGTGTTCAGAGTATATCTCCTTTTTTCAAGTTATATAATTTGAGCTCAGTGTCTTTTCGATGATGTACACTTGTTTGGGCCAGTGAGGTGTCGTTGAATATGGGCCGAGTAGTAACGCAATGCCAAACAGGTCAATTATGACTCTCAGGCCGGGCTCTCAAAAGATCCTGAAAAAAAGGTCGGGCTCTCCAAAAAGAAAGAATAAGGACTCTTAGGCCGACATGTGGGCACCACCGGTGTTTTCGTGCGCTTGCGCGCCGAGAGCATATTGGCACGTGCTCGAAATTCATGCTACCTTTTCATCCCCAGTCTCCCGCCCCTCCCCCACCTCTGGAATCTTGATTCCTACTCCAGTTCCCCCAAATCCCCCTCCTGTACTCCCTGTACTCAAGCGCACTATCATGTCGCCGGTCAACGCGGATCTCTGAGCCAGAGATCCTGAGGTCCGTCCTGCCTTCGGTCGCTGCGTGCTGTCGCTCAACAGTGGCATGGCGGCGCTTGACGACCAGTTTGCCGACAAAGTGCTGATGGTAACCATCAACGGCGACCGGCCTCCCGTCTCGCCGGATGAACTTGTCAAAGCTCTTGGCATTGCGCACGGCATCCAAATAAGTGACTTGCTCGTCGAAGTCTGTCCGCCACCGGCTGATTTCTTCGTCCGGTTCTGGACAACTTTCGACTGCAGTTGTGTGTTCGAATCTTCCTGGTGTTTGTTCTGCGATGGCACGCTGGTGAGCTTTGATCGGTGGCACCCAGGATGGGGCTCGGTGCCCTCTGAGCTTGAGTTTTTAACAAAGCTTACCTTCCACGGCATGCCTCGACGTGCTTGGAATAGCGAGTCCATGAACGAGCTTATCAACGACCTTGGAGGTGAGCTCGTAAATATGTTTGTTCCTCCAGACAGCTGGGCTCTGATGGTTATGGCATGGATGAAGAAGCCGTCCACCATACCGAAGGTGATTGGTGTTGAGATACCGGTGCAGGAACTGGGGTTGTACTATTCGTCGCCACCAAGGCCGCCGCGGAACACGTTAGGGATGTACCTGTATCGAGTGTTCGTGCATGTCGAAGAAGTGGTCAATCCATCAATTGAAGTCCTGCCGCCGCCGCTGGTGCCAGGGTCCGTTGATGACATCCATTACAGGAGTCAACGTCAGACTTTCCCCGTGTTGCTCAGAACAATGGACGGCATAGGGCCTACTCCATCGTGCGGCGGAGGCCACTGCTTCTTTGGGAGAAGAGGCAGGGCTGGCTGCCTGGATGTGCTCTAATTTGAGGTAACAACTGAATCCTTTCAGATACTAGTTAAATCCAAGCTATGGGTGTGAATCACTGATATGCCAGTACATTTGATTGTGACCTGTTCTAATTTTGTACCTGAACTTTTTTTAGTAAGGGTTGTACGTCTAATGTGCTAGCAGAACTTATTGTGTTGTCTGTCTGTTTTCTTTGCACAACATTCAAGATATTTCTCCGTCATTGATAAAGACGATGAACCATTATGTACGACTTCGTTGGTTTCAACATAGCCCTTCGCGTAGCGATCCACTGCTTCCATCCTGATTGTGCCGCCTGCGTGAAATTTTTGTATGCAAGTTCAGTGTGCTATGATGTTCTATATGATTGTGTCAACTATATAAGTTTTTACTGAGCATCAACAATGCATATGGCTGAAAGATGTATTTACGAGCATCGGCCGATGGGTCTCTCTCTCTCTATCTCTCTCTCTCTCACACACACACACACACACGCACACGCACAAGAGGGACTCGTTGAATTATTTATTTACTCGTGACACTTTTAATTAGGTTCCACTGTAATCTAACTTTTTTCTTAAGTTATTAATTGAGCTCAGTGACTTCAAAAAGTTGTACAGAAGCCTTGTTTGGGCCTTTCCGGCGTCGCTGAATGTGGGCTGAGTAACCATGTTAGGTTGTACTGTGGGCTGATTGGGTCATGTCGGCCCACTGTGGGCCGACTAGAGCTAATTGGCTCGCTGTGGGCTAATTGTTTTTGCAAAAGTGTTAATCATGTATTTAAAAAATATGTGTATTGTGACCTCCTCCGCTCGCTGTGGGCCCACTGTTGACTAAAAAATATGTTTTAAAATCATGTATTTAAAAAATATGTGTATTGTGACCTCCTCCGCTCGCTGTGGGCCCACTGTTGACTAAAAATATGTTTTAAAAAGTGTTAATCATGTATTTAAAAATTGTTAAATGTGTGTATAAAAAATGTTCCTTATCTATACAATTTTTTTTAAATGTGTGTATAAAAAATAGCTTTTTTTCAACATCAGCAATGCAACTGGGCCGACAATTGTACACAATATCCGGGTCAACTTGTTATTCTCCGCCCCGCTGGGCTGCAAACTTTCCTAGGAGGTATGCATTAGGCTTAAAAAGAAAATGGACTTTAAGAAATAATAAATGGGATGTAATAATAATAACTAGACAATTACTATGCACCAAACACGTAATTAGTTTGAAAAATATATTATTTTTGGAATTTGAAAATTTTAATTTCATTACTTGTTGTGCGCGCAATATTTCGTTGGATTTTAACATAATACAACTTTATTTTGAAATTATATTTAACCTGACTAGAAATTTCGGATAAAAATATTTCGGATCCCATCAAAATGTGGGAATTTTTTTTGAATTCTGTTTTGAGCGGTTGTTTGAAATTATTAATCGTTGTCCTAGCTAGAAGTTCGGCAGAACTTTTAACAAACTGTAAATGGGCTATAGTAAATTCCATTAGAATTAAAAAATGGTCTGTACATTCTTACAAATCGAAAATGGGCTATATGTTCTCTGCCAAATCCGAGCTGTGGGCCTACTAAGTTGACGCGTACCAAGGGCTTTGTCAACTTAGTCAATATAAACGATTCTAGCTACAGTGATCGTACGATGTCCATCCAACGGCCGTAGTGCTTCTTCAACCTCTGGTCTTCTTGCTCCAGCCGCCCAAAGCAGCACCGGTCGTGTCGCGTGCTCCTGCCTCCCGTGGCCGGCTATGATGCCACGGAGGCCTCACCGCCCCGTACTACTCCCACCGCTGGCCAGGCCATCCCTCTACTCACCCACACCCCCTGTTATTCTGCGGCGACGGCAGCCTCACACCGAAGCCGAACCAGTGAACCCTCGTACTCCTCTTCGCGCGGGCTTCCACTGCTGCGTCTTCCCCTGCTCCGCGTCGTCCCCTTCCTAGGCCTCGCCATCGTCCACTGCCCTGGAGCTCTCGGCGCGGCGTGGTCAAGGAACGAGTTCCATCGGACGTGGACTGTACGTGGAGAGGCTGACAGCTGGGTCCATGGCCACAGCAAGGAAGTGCCTCCTTATTACATGGAAAATAATGTTTCCTCCACCTGACAGCAGGGACCCACCGGACGGGCCACCGTATTTCGTGAAAAAAACGTTTCCCCCCTGACTGCTGGGACCCACCAGCTACACCTTCGCATGCAAGGAAGTGCGTCCGGGCAAAAAAAACGATTCGCCCCCTGACTGCTGGGACCCACCGGCTACATCTTCGCACGCAAGGAAGTGCGTCCGGGTAAAAAAACCAAAATGATTCGCCCCCCCGACTGCTGGGACCCACCAGCTACATCTTCGCACGCAAGGAAGTGCGTCCAGGCAAAAAAAATGATTCACCCCCTGACTGCTGGGACCCACCAGCTACATCTTCGCAGGCAAGGAAGTGCCTGACAGTCAGGACCCACCTGGTCGAAGCGTACTAATACGTCTCCAACGTATCTATAATTTTTGATTGCTCCATGCTATATTATCTACTGTTTTGGACTATATTGGGCTTTATTTTCCACTTTTATATTATTTTTGGGACTAACCTATTAACCGGAGGCCCAGCCCAGAATTGCTGTTTTTTGCCTATTTCAGTGTTTCAAAGAAACACAATATCAGACGGAGTCCAAACGGAATAAAATCTTCGGGAATGTGATTTTCTCACCGAACGTGATCCAGGAGACTTGGACCCTGCTCCAAGGAACAAAAGAGGCGGTCACGAGGGTGGGGGGCGCCCCCCCCTAGGGCGTGCCCCCTGCCTCGTGGACCCTCGGTGCTCCTTCGGTGTACTCCTTCCTCCTATATATACCCACGTACCCCCAAACAATCAGAACAGGAGCCAAAAACCTAATTCCACCGCTGCAACTTTCTGTAAGTGACCGTGAAGGGATTGACAACCCCTAATCGCGTTGGTTGCGTTGAGCTCTTTGTGTTGTGTAGGTACAAGGGACTTGCGCGTGGCCTCCTACTGGATTGATACCTTGGTTCTCAAAAACTGAGGGAAATACTTACGCTACTCTGCTGCATCATCCCTTCCTCTTCGGGGAAAACCAACACAAGCTCAAGATGTAGCAAGAAGGATTTCTGGCGCCGTTGCCGGGGAGTCTACGCAAGAAGTCAACATACCAAGTAGCCATCACAATCCCTATCTCCCGCATTACATTAGTTGCCATTTGCCTCTCGTTTTCCTCTCCCCCCAATTCACCCTTGCCGTTTTATTCGCCCTCTCTCTCCCTATCCTCCCTCTCTATTTGCCTCTTTTTGCCCATTTGCTGTTGTTTGCTCGTGTGTTAGATTGCTTGTTTGTCGCGATGGCTCAAGATAATACTAAATTGTGTGACTTCACCAATACCAACAATAATGATTTTCTTAGCACTCCGATTGCTCCTCTTGCCAATACTGAATCTTGTGAAATCAATACTGCTTTGTTGAATCTTGTTGTGAAAGATCAATTCGCCAGCCTTCCTAGTGAAGATGCCGCTACTCATCTGAATAGCTTCGTTGATTTATGTGATATGCAAAAGAAAAAAGATGTCGATAATGATGTTGTTAAATTGAAGCTATTTCCTTTTTCGCTTAGAGATCGTGCTAAAGCTTGGTTTTCGTCTTTGCCTAAAAATAGTATTGATTCTTGGAACAAGTGCAAAGATGCTTTTATCTCTAAGTATTTTCCTCCCGCTAAGATCATCTCTCTTAGAAACGATATTATGAATTTTAAGCAACTTGATCATGAACATGTTGCACAAGCTTGGGAGAGAATGAAATTAGTGATACATAATTGCCCTACTCATGGTTTAAATTTGTGGATGATTATACAAAAATTTTATGCTGGATTGAATTTTGCTTCTAGAAATCTTTTAGACTCGGCCGCGGGAGGCACTTTTATAGAAATCACTTTAGGAGATGCTACTAAACTCCTAGATAATATTATGGTTAATTATTCTCAATGGCATACTGAAAGATCTTCTAATAAAAAAGTGCATGCGATAGAAGAAATCAATGTTTTGAGTGGAAAGATGGATGCACTTATGAAATTATTTGCTACTAAGAGTGTTTCTTCTGATCCTAATGATATGCCTTTTTGTACCTTGATTGAGAATAACAATGAATCTATGGATGTGAATTTTGTTGGTAGGAATAATTTTGGTAACAACGCTTATAGAGGGAATTTTAATCCTAGGCGTTATCCTAGTAATCCTTCTAATAATTATTCCTACAACAACCCTTATGGAAATTATAATAAGATGCCCTCTGATTTTGAAACTAATATTAAAGAAGTTATTTCTTCGCAAAAGGATTTTAATGCAATGATTGAAGAAAAATTGCTTAAGATTGATGATTTGGCTAGGAACGTTGATAGAATTGCTCTTGATGTTGATGCTTTGAAACTTAGATCTATTCCACCTAAGCATGATATTAATGAGTCTCTAAAAGCCATGAGAATTTCAATTGATGAGTGTAAAGAAAGAACCGCTAGGATGCGTGCTTCCAAAGATGCCTTTATTAAAGCGTGTTCTTCTAATTATTATGAAAATCAAGATGAAGATCTAAAAGTTATTGATGTGTCCCCTATCAAATCTTTGTTTTGCAATATGAATCTTTATGAAACTGAATATGATCTTCCTTCACCTAGAAGGCGTTCCAAAAATTCGGAGTATTTAGATCTTTATGATGAAATTGACGAAAGTGGGATTGAAAGAAATAAAAATTTAGATGTTGCTAAACCCACTATATTGGATTTCAAAGAATTTAATTATAAAAGTTGCTCTTTGATTGATTGTATTTCCTTGTTGCAATCCGTGCTAAATTCTCCGCATGCTTATAGTCAAAATAAAGCCTTCACCGAACATATTGTTGATGCCTTGATGCAATCTTATGAAGAAAAACTTGAGTTGAAAGTCTCTATCCCTAGAAAACTCTATGATGAGGGGGAACCAACTATCAAAATTAAAATTAAAAATCATGAGTTTTATGCTTTGTGTGATTTGGGTGCTAGTGTCTCCACTATCCCCAAAACTTTGTGTGATTTGCTAGATTTCCGCGATCTTGATGATTGCTCTCTAAACTTGCATCTTGCGGATTCCACTATTAAGAAACCTATGGGAAGAATTAATGATGTTCTTATTGTTGCAAATAGGAATTATGTGCCCGTAGATTTCATTGTTCTTGATATAGATTGCAATCCTTCTTGCCCTATTATTCTTGGTAGACCTTTCCTTAGAACGGTTGGTGCGATTATTGATATGAAGGAAGGGAATATTAGATTCCAATTTCCATTAAAAAAGGGCATGGAACACTTTCCAAGAAAGAAAATAAAATTGCCATATGAAACCATCATGAGAGCCACTTATGGATTGCCTTCCAAAGATGGCAATACCTAGATCTATCCTCGCTTTTATGCCTAGCTAGGGGCGTTAAACGATAGCGCTTGTTGGGAGGCAACCCAATTTTATTTTATTTTTTTGATTTTTGTGTTTTTCTTCTGTTAGGGAATAAATAACCCATCTACCCTCTGTTTGGATGTGGTTTTGTGTTTTAATTAGTGTTTGTGCCAAGCTAGACCTATTGGATCTTCTTGGATGATAGTTATTTGAACTTGCTGTAATTTCCAGAAACTTTGAGTTCAGTGCCCGAATTACTAAAAATCATCAGAACGTGATAAAATAATGATTCAAATTGCTGCTGATCAATAAACAAATTATCTAGGTAGTCTAATTTTGGTAGATATTTTGGAGTTCCAGAAGTTTGCGTTAGTTACAGATTACTACAGACTATTCTGTTTTTGACAGATTCTGTTTTTCGTGTGTTGTTTGCTTATTTTGATGAATCTATGGTTAGTAAAATAGTTTATAATCCATAGAGAAGTTGGAATACAGTAGGTTTAACACCAAAATAAATAAAGAATGAGTTCATTACAGTACCTTGAAGTGGTTTTATGTTTTGTTTCTCTAACGGAGCTCACGAGATTTCTATTGAGTTTTGTGTTGTGAAGTTTTCATGTTTTGGGTGAGTTCTTTTGATGGATTATGGAACAAGGAGTGGCAAGAGCCTAAGCTTGGGGATGCCCATGGCACCCCCAAGATAATCCAAGGACACCAAAAAGTCAAAGCTTGGGGATGCCCTGGAAGGCATCCCCTCTTTCGTCCACTTCCATCGGTAATTTACTTGGAGCTATATTTTTATTCACCAACATGATATGTGTTTTGCTTGGAGCGTCTTGTATTATTTGTGTCTTTGTTTGTTAGTTTTCCACAATCATCCTTGCTGTACACACCTTTTGAGAGAGTCATCTATGAATTAAAATTTGATAGAATACTCTATGTGCTTCACTTATATCTTTTGAGCTATGTAGTTTTGCTCTATGCACTTCACTTATATCTTTTGAGCATTATAATTTTGCTCTATATGCTTCACTTAGATCTTTTAGAGCACGGTGGTGGTTTGTTTTAAAAGAAACTATTGATCTCTCATGCTTCACTTAAATTATTTTGAGAATCTTAATAGCATGGTAATTTGCTTAATATAAATATGCTTGGTGTTCAAGATATGTGAAATTTTCTTTTGAGTGCGTTGAATACTAAGAGAAGATTGAAGCATGATAATTGTTTTGAGATATGGAGGTGATAATATTAGAGTTATGCTAGTTTAGTAGTTGTGAATTTAAAGAATAATTATGTTAAAGTTTGTGATCCCCGTAGCATGCACGTATGGTGAACCGTTATGTGATGAAGTCGGAGCATAATTTATTTATTGATTGTCTTCCTTATGAGTGGCGGTCGGGGACGAGCGATGGTCTTTTCCTACCAATCTATCCCCCTAGGAGCATGCACGTAATACTTTGCTTTGATAACTTCTAGATTTTTGCAATAAGTATATGAGTTCTTTATGACTAATGTTGAGTCCATGGATTATACGCACTTTTTCCCATCATTCCACCATTGCTAGCCTCTCTAATACCGCGCACCTTTCGCCGGTATCATACACCCACCATATACCTTCCTCAACACAGCCACCACACCTACCTATCATGGCATTTCCATAGCCATTCGAGATATATTGCCATGCAACTTTCCACCTTTCCGTTTATTATGACACGCTCCATCATTGTCATATTGCTAGCATGATCATATAGTTGACATCATATTTGTGGCAAAGCCACCATTCATAATTCTTTCATACATGTCACTCTTGATTCATTGCATATCCCGGTACACCGCCGGAGGCATTCATATAGAGTCATATTTGTTCTAAGTATCGAGTTGTAATTGTTGAGTTGTAAGAAAAATAAAAGTGTGACAATCATCATTTTCTAGAGCATTGTCCCAAGTGAGGAAAGGATGATGGAGACTATGATTCCCCCATAAGTCGGGATGAGACTCCGGACGAAAAAAAGAGAGGCCAAAAAAAGGAGAAAAGGCCCAAATAAAAAAATATGAGAGAAAAAGAGAGAAGGGACAATGTTACTATCGTTTTACCACACTTGTACTTCAAAGTAGCACCATGATCTTCATGATAGAGAGTCTCTCGTTATGTCACTTTCATATACTAGTCGGAATTTTTCATTATAGAACTTGGCTTGTATATTCCAATGATGGGCTTCCTCAAATTGCCCTAGGTCTTCGTGAGTAAGCGGGTTGGATGCACACCCACTTAGTTTCTTTTGATGAGCTTTCATATACTTATAGCTCTAGTGCATTCGTTGTATGGCAGTCCCTACTCACTCACATTGATATCTATTGATGGGCCTCTCCATAGCCCGTTGATACGCCTAGTTGATGTGAGACTATCTTCCCCTCATTTTGTCTTCTCCACAACCACCATTCTATTCCACATAGTGCTATGTCCATGGCTCACGCTCATGTATTGCGTGAAGATTGAAAAAGTTTTGAAAAAGTTAGAGTATGAAACAATTGCTTGGCTTGTCATCGGGGTTGTGCATGATTTAAATACTTTGTGTGGTGAAGATAGAGCATAGCCAGACTATATGATTTTGTAGGGATAACTTTCTTTGGCCATGTTATTTTGAGAAGACATAATTACTTTATTAGTATGCTTGAAGTGTTATTCTTTATGTCAATATGAACTTTTGTCTTGAATCTTTCTAATCTGAATATCCATACCACAATTAAGAAATTTTGCATTGAAATTATGCCAAGTAGCACTCCGCATAAAAAATTCTCTTTTTATCATTTACCTACTCGAGGACGAGCAGGAATTAAGCTTGGGGATGCCTGATACGTCTCCAACGTATCTATAATTTTTGATTGCTCCATGCTATATTATCTACTGTTTTGGACTATATTGGGCTTTATTTTCCACTTTTATATTATTTTTGGGACTAACCTATTATCCGGAGGCCCAGCCCAGAATTGCTGTTTTTTTTTGCCTATTTTAGTGTTTCGAAGAAACACAATATCAGACGGAGTCCAAACGGAATAAAATCTTCGGGAACGTGATTTTCTCACCGAACGTGATCCAGGAGACTTGGACCCTGCTCCAAGGAACAAAAGAGGCGGTCACGAGGGTGGGGGCCGCCCCCCCCTAGGGCGCGCCCCCTGCCTCGTGGGCCCCTCGGTGCTCCTCTGGTGTACTCCTTCCTCCTATATATACCCACGTACCCCCAAACGATCAGAATAGGAGCCAAAAACCTAATTCCACCGCTGCAACTTTCTGTATCCACGAGATCCCATCTTGGGGCCTGTTCCGAAGCTCCGCCGGAGAGGGCCGTCATCACGGATGGCTTCTACATCATCCTAGCCTCTCCGATGAAATGTGAGTAGTTTACCTCAGACCTTCGGGTCCATAGTTAGTAGCTAGATGGCTTCTTCTCTCTTTTTGGATCTTAATACAATGTTCTCCCCCTCTCTTGTGGAGATCTATTCGATGTAATCTTCTTCTTTTGCGGTGTGTTTGTTGAGATCGATGAATTATGGGTTTATGATCAAGTCTATCTATGAACAATATTTGAATCTTCTCTTAATTCTTTTATGTATGATTGGTTATCTTTACAAGTCTCTTCGAATTATCCGTTTGGTTTGGCCAACTAGATTGGTAGTTCTTGCCATGGGAGAAGTGCTTAGCTTTGGGTTCGATCTTGCGGTGTTCTTTCCCAGTGACAGAAGGGGCAGCAAGACACGTATTGTATCGTTGCCATCGAGGATAACAAGATGGGGTTTATTTCATATTGCATGAATTTATCTCTCTACATCATGTCATCTTGCTTAAAGTGTTAGTCTGTTTTTAACTTAATACTCTAGATGCATGCTGGATAGCGGTCGATGAGTGGAGTAATAGTAGTAGATGCAGAATCGTTTTGATCTACTTGTCACGGACGTGATGCCTATATACATGATCATGCCTAGATATTCTCATAACTATTCTCAATTCTGTCAATTGCTCAACAGTAATTTGTTCACCCACCGTAGAAAACTTATGCTCTCGAGAGAAGCCACTAGTGAAACCTATGGCCCCCGGGTCTATTCTCATCATATCAATCTCCATCATTTTAATCTTGTTATGTTTTTTACTTTGCCTTTTACTTTTCACTTTGCATCTTTATATCAAAAATACCAAAAATATTATCTATCGGATCTCACTTCCGTAAGTGACCGTGAAGGGATTGACAACCCCTAATCGTGTTGGTTGCGTTGAGCTCTTTGTGTTGTGTAGGTACAAGGGACTTGCGCGTGGCCTCCTACTGGATTGATACCTTGGTTCTCAAAAACTGAGGGAAATACTTACGCTACTCTGCTGCATCATCCCTTCCTCTTCGGGGAAAACCAACGCAAGCTCAAGACGTAGCACGTACGTAGCGTTGTCATTCTGGTCGCGAACGTGTACGTACATATATACTAGTGGATGTAGAGGCGCGCACGTAGCATGTACACATACGTACAGCGGCCAGGGTGCAAGAAAGAAAATACAGCCATGTATGTGTACATACGGGCGGTGTCTCGAACGCCTACTCGCGCATACGTACGGCGAGGGCTCGTGTACATGGCTGGGTCGGAACGGAGAAACAGCGTCGTCGTCGTGTTCATGGGTCGGAACGGAATGCGTTGTCGTGTTCATCGGGAGGGCTTGGACGGAAGAGGCGATGGAAACGAGGCCTGGCGTACTGCACAACGGAGGAAACAGACCTCCTACGGTCGAAACGGGGGTCCTGTTGATCGGGAGGGGTGTGGCGTACCGCAAAACAGAGGAAACGGACCTCCTACGGTCGAAACGGGGGTCCTGTTGATCGGAAGGGGTGTGGCGTACCGCAAAACGGAGGAAACGGACTTGTGTTGGAGCGCTACGGTCAAAACGGGGGTCCTGTTCATCGGGAGGGGTGTGGCGTACCGCAAAACGGGACTCCACGGGATACTGCTCATCTCCACCGTCGACCCCCTCCAGCCTCCACGAGCTACTGTTCATCCACCGTCGACCTCCTCCAGCCTCCACGGGCTCCTGTTCATCCAGCCTCCACCGTGCGCTACTCCACCGGCTACTGTTCAACCACCCCTCCGTCGTCTACTGTTCATCCAGCCCTCCACACCATGGGGTCCTATTCAACCACCCCTCCACGGGCACCCCTCCACCGTCTACTGTTCATCCTGCCCTCCACACCACAGGGTCCTGTTCATCCAGAGGCAACGCCACCGCTCACTGTTCATCCAAACCCCCCCGCAACGCTCACTGTTCATCCCATCGATCGGCTTCATTTAGTAGCAGTAGCCAAGGAATCGCTCGATCGGGTTCAGTTAACAGCCATCGATCGATTGCTCGGGTTCAGTAACGCGTAGCCTGCAGTGCAATCGCTCGGGTTCAGTTAGAGCCCAACGCCTCGCTCGGGTTCAGTTAGAGCCAACGCCTCGCACACACCCGCGTACGTGTACGAGAGAAACGCGCATCACTTGGCCCCCGACATCCCACCGTAACCGGGAACTCCCCGAAATTTTCCTCCCCCTCACTTCTACCATGGTTTTTTCCGTCATGGACGGCCCAAAGAATGTCATGCAACTGCGTCTCCGGCCCACCCAGGACGAAAAGCCCATTTTCTGTCATGATTTTTTGTCATAGAAGTAGGAGCCCACCACATCTATGATGATACCGGGTTTTGTCACAATTATTGTCATAGAAGTGTCATATGTATGACAGAAAAAAATTCGTTTGGCCCAAAATGTCATGGATGTGTCTTTTTTTGTAGTGCCTGTTGGGCCCACCTGTCATAGACGCAAAGGCAGGAGCAGTAAGTAGAAGCTTTCGCTACACGCTATCCCTACCGCACGAGGTGGACGGACATGCAGCAGTGGATTAGATACTGTAGAAGTAGGAGTAACATCATTGTTCGTCTTCTCAAAGAGGCGAAGAGCCAAGCGCAACCCGAACGTGGCAGTTGCGAACGCTCGCGTGGTGCGGTTCCTTGGAGTACTAGCCAGGCTCTTGCATGAGACAAAATTGCTATTGTTTAACAATTAAACTCCATTATCCATTGGTTGATACTCATTCTGCATAGGTCCACGCGCTTAGCACCGTTTCCTCTTGGGGTCACCAATGTTTTTTTTGCTAATTAATAGCATTGCATGCAATGAACTAGCCATTGCAAGTCATTAAAAGCATGCACACCTCTCATCTCTTATTGGTTGATATGTCAAGAAACAAGAAACAAGGTAGAAGTTAATGCATCGTGCCTAAGTGTTTTGGGACTATTTGGTTTTCGTAAGATGACTTACACACCTAGATGGAGGGAATAGTATAGCCCTGTAAACCAGAAAGGAGTATTTGCCTTTCTAGAGATTTCAACAAGTGACTAGACTACACCGTGTGCAGTACTCCCTCCCTTCCGGATTATAGGGCTCAAATCTCATGAACCAAGGCATTTTGCGATTGGAGGAATGCATCTCGTACTTTACAAAACTACCCTAATTAAACTCATGCATTAATTACGTAGTTCTCTCGTTTTCCTCTCCACCTTGGTCGCGGTGCACAATATTGAGCACTCCTATATGACTAGCCGCTCTATCTACGTGCGGGACATTTCAAAGCATCCGGGCCCGCGTGCCATCCACCAAATCACAGCGAGGTGCTACAGTCGAGACTCACCTATCACCCCGGTGTGGCCGTCATGACCCGTCGTATCACAAAACCCACACCTTTACCAGCAGTGGTAAGGTGGCCTCCAAGTTGGACTGGACGAAGCAACCATCATTTCACTGGAACGCTCGTTCAAGCCCTTTCTTCCCTTTCTTGAAGAAAACCTCACTCCAGGCGTCACGTAACTGGTGTGTGTGTGAGAGATTCTGAGAGACGGAGTGCATGTGTGCGACTCTACTCTTCGGACATGTACTCAACCTTTTGCATCGGGATATAAGTATAATGGTATTTACTTTAGCTAGTGATTTACTTGGCCATGTTAATGTGGTTGTGTCAAAAAAATGTCACTTCCTGCTCGTGATTTGCGTTATATAATTACAAGCAAGATTCTCGTGCATTGCAGGGAACATCAATATGCATTTGTTTACAAAACACCTGTTGTGATTGACCCATGCAGGAGTAATCCCATGTGTAAAAACTAATGATATCTTGAGAATTTTATCGGAAAACTGGTATCTCGAGAATGTCATCGAAAAAATGAAAGATCAGAGAGAAGGCGAGGAGGAGTGGAGCGTGGTGGTGACTGGTGGTCGGAATGGGCGGAGGCATGGGGCTGGACGGCGCCGGCAGGCGGCAGCGGCCACCATGCATGCTAGACTGTTCCAGAGACTTATTCCTTTTTTAATTGCTAAGCAATGAGGTTGCGGGAGATAATGATGTGGAGAGAGGTGCGGGTATCTTTTGTAAAATTATCATAGTTTGCTTTCTATCCTCAGATATAGATCATACGGTCTATATTACAAGATGGCAGGCACACTATCACCGCCAACTCATTTTTTTATAAGGGTACAGATGATAAGTTTGCTGACTACTAAAGTAAAGTGGAATTTGTCCATGTTATTCAAGTAAATAAAGGTGATTGTTTATCATATGGATAAGGTTGGATGAAGGGTGGTAGGAACAAATGCTCCGCCTAGAGCATGTGTGTGTGAGATGGAGTCTTAGTGTGTGTGTGTGAGAGAGAGAGAGAGGAGAGAGAGAGATGGAGTCTTAGTTTGTGTGTGTGTGAGAGAGAGATATGGAGTCTTAGTGTGTGTGGGGGAGTGCGTGCATGCATGCGTGTGTGTGTGTGTGTGTGTTTGTGTGTGTGAGAGAGAGAGATGGAGTCTTAGTGTGTGTGGGGGGGTGCATGCGTGTGTGTGTGTGTGTCTGCGTGTGTGTGTGTGTCGCGGGGTCCTCTGTGGCGGATGCAATTTAAGTGTGCATGGCTTCATCATAAAGAGGTGATGTGTATGGCAGAGGCCACCAACGATGGGGTGCGAGAGAGAAAATGCCCGTAGAGAGGGAAGAGAAGGTGTGTGTGCGTGAGAGGAGTCGACATCGAGAGAACGTGTTTGTTCGAGAGGAAGACCACCATGTATCGATGGTGCATGTAGGCAGGAATTAAACAAAGGGATGGTCTTATTGGTTTTGGGGATATAGGGGAAGAGTGAGAGGCGGGGGTAGCTAGAAGGAGATTGTTAAGTGTGAGTGTGTGTTTTACCCATCCAGGTGGAAGTTATGTGCACAAAAGAGGAGAACGATTCGATGTGGCGTTAGGATTGAGGGTAATTAACTACGTATGGAGACATAGAGACCTTGAACATGCATGTGTGAGAGGTATACATGTATACGTGGGATGTGTGTGTGTGCGCGCGCATGATCGAGATAAAAGAAAGAAGACATAAGTCCTAAGATCAATGACATGGGAGAGACGGATCGGTATGGCAATATGCATACATGTGAGAATGCAGGGAAGAAGGCCCGACAATTGAGCATGTGTTTTTGTCTTTAAGAGATAGTGGCGTGGGCTGGAGCACGCATCTATGGCGAGCAGAGGGAGTGAGGCGCAATGATTGTGAAAAAGAGACGAACCTATAAATGCATATGTATGGAGAGACATATATAGTGTGGGTGATAGGAAGCAAGACTCCGTGCGAGAAAGAAATGTTGATAGAGAAACTACAGATAGATACAGAGATGGAGATGCTAGCTAGAGGGACATCCGCTAGTTTGGGTGTTGGAGATGACCGTCGGGTGGTTCAAAGGGTGAAGTTATATATGTGTGTGAGAGGGCACTTGACTGCATGTAGAGAGAAACATATGTAGTGTGCGTGATAGGAATCAAGAGTGAGGGCGAGAAAGAAGGTTGATGGAGAAACATATAAATAGAAAGATAAATATGCTAGCCAGTGTGCGTTAGAGATAGGAGTCGAGTGGATCAGAAGGCTGGGTTATGTGTGTGGGTGTGAGAGAGATAGAGAGAGGGTGCATGTGAGTCACATACAAACAGATATCAGAGAGAAATGAGATCCAGAGAGACGGAGTTTTGTGTCTATGAGAGCCCACTTCAAGAATTCATCCAATTAACCAGTTAACTTGCCGATTAATCCCTACTCATAGGGTCACCGAGTAGTCGATAAATCGAAAAATCGTTCGATTAATTGATTAAATGGCCGATTAACTTGCCTATTAGCCGATTAATCCCCTACTCGCTAGCCAACCGAGCAGCTACCAGTTAACGATTTCCTCAACAATGTGCGAGAGAGAAAGATATTTCACAATGAGAGTGATAGCTAGAGAGAGATATGAGGGAACGCAAGATATCTCTAGGGAGAGAGGGTGTGTGTGAGCGACATACAAGAGAACAATGGAGAAATATGAGACCCTGGGAGACAGAGTTTGTGTTTGTGTGTGAGAAAGAGATATTGAAGAGGAAGAGTTGTAGGTTCTCATATCTAAGGAGCGAAAGACATCTCTGTATGAGGGGTGTGCGAGTGGCACACATGGGAATAGTAGAGAGAAATGAGACCCAGGGACACAAAGTTTTGTGTTTGTGTGAGAGAAAGAGATTCCACATGGAGAATCATAGTTAGAGACACACAGCAGGGAGCGAGATATACTTAGAGAGAGATAGAGTGATGAAGGTCGAGTGAGAGAGTACTGTCAGTGTGTTACGAAGATAAAAGATCATTGTCGACATACAGGTAGCACGAGAGATACCTGAGAGACGATGAACGCGTATAGGTCCAGAGAGATAGTCCTATATAAGCATGAGTGATAGCTATATGAGACGAATATCTGGATTAAAGGGGATTCAAATATTTAAACTGGAGATCACGACATCGATAATATCATAATGCAAATTGGTGTATCAAACATGCATATTCATTTGAATTTGTGCACACGTGCAATGTTATATAGTTTATCAATATTGGTGATCCATAGATTCTTCAATTACAAACAATGCATGGTTTATATGCAATTAATGTCTAAACGGGATTACACTATATGTTGCGTGTGTGAAACAAAGTATACATGTTTGAGAAGTAAAAAAACCGCATGAAACACACATTAATTGGAGACACTTAGCGAGGAATGCATACATTGGATTTCAACATAAAGTGGTTTCAAATATTTGAAAATCCAAATTGATGGATACAACCTTATGAATCCGAGATCATGCCATTTGTAAACCATATTTATGTATAAATGGTGTTGTGCTTTTGAAAGTATATATATAAAATGATGTATAAAGAATGTAATTCCAATTGAAAATGGATCCCGCCCGAAAAAAATAGAATACAAACAGGATTCGAATTGAGTTGGCACGGTAAACGTGTACTCTGCAAAATTTGAACGAAGCGGGGAAAGTCGCAGTAACCTCCCGAAACCAAAACTGCTAGATGGAAATCACTGCTGCCTATCCCTGCCATGCAAAGCCTATCTGCTCGATTTCTATAGGTTTCGATAGGGGTAGGTTTGTAATTTCACCCAAACGTGACGTAACCGCCTCTCACCCGGATTCATACATGGTGGGCGCCAAAACACAGTGTGTCCTCGGCCTAAATCGACTCCCTCCCCGATTCATATTCATACACGGTGGGCGCTAAAAACAAACTCTCGTCGGCAAATATTCGGTGTATGCGAGATTGCCGTCGTATCCCCAACCGACTAATATTGATGTGATGTAGTAGAAATTTGAAACGGGGACTAAGTTTGTAAATTTCCTCGCATTTGAGACAAGCGCGCCCTGAATACATGGTTCCCCCCTTCCACTCTACATCCCTTTTCCCCATTCGTACTCCGTGGGCACCAAAACACCCTCTCCACCCCACCCTCCTCCGTCCGCCGTCGTCCGCCACCCCATCCACCATCGTCCTCCTCCACCATGCCGGAGCTGATACCCTGACGCCGCCGTCCATTACAAGAGATCGACCTCTCTCATCCACGGCTTCGGACCGGGATCCTTGCATCCCGTCCTCTCGCTTCATCCCCGCAGTCGTCCACCTTGTCGGCGCCGCTCCTACGACCGTCTCGTCCACCGCGCCCCGCCGCCACCGTCTACCCTCCTAGATCTGCTTCCACACCGCCGACAGCCATCGCTACCGCAGCACCGTCAAATTCTCAGCAGATGCGTACACGGCGCCGCACCAGAGGCGGTACTCTTTCGTATCTGCTCAACTTATTTATCGCAGCAAGAAAATAGATCGCCACTGCTTTACTCTGATTTCTTGTCTTGGTTGCGAAGTTGCCTTTGTCCGGTTTGCACCTTCAGATCCGCCATGGCACGCTCAACGGTATACTCCCAATGCTTATGGTTTTCCCCTTTTATATTCCACACTAGTTAAATCACAATAGACTAAATTTCAAAATTGGGTCAGTCGATTTTTCAGAGCTCGCCGGAGTTCGCCGGTGCGATCGAAGGGGCTCGGGTGGTTGTGGGGCCTCGCGAACGAAGAAACCTCGACGCAGGTGGGGGTGGGGGTGGCGAAGGAACACAGGCGGTGGGTGCCGGTGGTCCGGCCGGCGGCCCGTGCGGTGTTCTGTATGGGAAAAATCAGAGACGAGGAAGAAGAAGGGTTAGGAGACGTAGGATCTTCATCCAACTGCCTGAAATGGTCGAGAGACAGCTGGGAGTTGCATTCTTAATGCGCTCTGGTTCATCATGTGTAGGCACTGCGCAACCAACATTTTATTATCCAAAATCTTCTTGCTCTTCTTTACCATGTTCCTCTTCCGTTCTTCTTTAATATGTACTCTCTCCGTTCCTAAATACAAGTCTTTGTATAGATTCCACCATGGACTACATATGGAGCAAAATGAGTGAATCTACACTCTAAAATGTATCTGGATACATCTGTATGTGATCCATAGTGGAAATCTCTACCAAGACTTATATTTTGGAATGGAAGGAGTATGATAGTAGTATAGTATGTTCCTTGTACTGAAGATGAGCAGGGACATTTGCAGTGTAGAGGTCTATACGGTCGGTTGTGATGGACACTTTGAGTCTCTTTGATTCATAGGATCTTGTAAACATAGGAATAGGATTTGTAGTGGCCTGCCCACTTGAATCCTATAAGAATAGCAAGGAAATGCGAGGAGATGTGTCGCCTTTGAGAGTTACACTAATATTAACAGTACCGCACCTTCACTTGAAGAGAGCTGGTATCCGAAGCCTTTCTAGACGTACCGGCAATACTAGCACATATATTCCAGCAAGTTCCACTTTGCTGATTTTACTCTGATGCTTAAGGTTTTCCCATTATATCTACACCATGATCTGTGTAGCTGCTTTGTGTCGCACTAGCAGCAGTCCACTCTAGAAGCTAAACACTACAATGACTTACAAAATTGGCACCAAGGCATTGAGTGCCATTTTGGATGCAATGAAACTCATACGCTCCCCACCTGTTGATTCTTGTTCAGAATATGATCCTAATGACTATTCTAACCTCAAGGAGTCAAAGGCAGATGGCCTGTCCTGTTCACCCATCAAGGTGCCTGTTCTAATTTGGCAATGTTTTATTGATTGCGGGTATCTTCCATATGGTGTCTTGCATTTCTTCTACTTTGTTGCACCGCCATCTGCTTAGTTTACTCATTTCTTCTACTTTGTTCTTGTGCATCAGACATCAAAAAGGAAGATGGTGATTGACGAACCTGAAGGAGCACCAGCAAAGTCCTTGAAAAACATGGTGGTGCCGGAGAAATCAGGCAGCACCCCACTTATATTGGCTGTACAACCAGTGACACAAAATGTAGGACCGACTCCAGCAGACTATACCCATACTTCACTGGCCACACCACTAGCCCCACCACACAAGACCTGCACTCCAGCAAAAGGTATACCGATTTCATTTGCCATAGCACCAGCTGTACCACAGAAAAATCCCACTCCAGCAAAAAGTACAGGAAGTCCACCGGCCGAAGACCTATCCCAACTGTAGACACGGCCAATTCCTGCAGATTGGAAGCCCATTCCATTTATTCCCAGTTTAAAAGACAATTCTTTCAATGTTGTTAGGGACTACGTGCATATATTCCCATCATGGGAAGATTATTGTGAAGACAAACACCATTTTCACATCTTCATGTCCAACTTACGTGTAAGTGCTATTATTCATGGTTATTATTTTCCTATTTTCTGCTGATTGAACACATCAACGATTTACATTACATTGTTGTAACTAGGCGAGGGTCAATCTGGATAGTCATGACGAGCAAAGCTTGCTTGTGCTTTTCAAGGAAGCATTGCAGCAGTATCGGTGTTACCTGAGGAAATCACACTTTGATGGCAAGTCTATAAACGAATTTCCAGTGAAGTCTCCTGTGCTAAATTTAGAAGACATTGAATGGAAAAACCTTGTTATGCACTAGTCTCGTTCCCAGGATGAGGTACTGTCTATGAAATCACATGACAATTTGAACTTCTACTTTTCCACATGTGCCTTATGGATCTTTTTTGCAAGAAATCTGCTCGAAGAAGAATTCGGGTTTGACAAGAACGACAGTATATCGCAAATATGCTACCCGCTGCTTTGCTCTTGTTAGTACCTGTTGTCATGTATCACTGTACTTGCGTACATACCTGGTTCATTATGTGACAGCAGTATGCATGATAACTTGCTTATCAATTGTTCACTCCAAATTATCCGATCTGTATAAATGGTTACATTAGTGTAGAATATATCCGATGCCAATGTTTTTTTAGCTCTGCATTGTTCTTGTAAGTACATGCTGTCCTTTATCAGTGTACTTATAATGACAGGTAGTTGTTCATGTACCATCACTCTGTAGCTTATTTACCTTTGCCCTCCATTTTCTACACATCAGATCTATATTTACTCTTACCATAAGGTTGGTACTGAAGAAGTTTAGTTGTGCATTGCTCTTGGTTGTACCTTTTGCCTATATCACTTCACTTACGTTTATAGCTACTTGGTTATGTAGCATCACTCTTCATCTTATCTTAAATATTCTCCATTTTTTCGTATATTATCATATCTATATTTATTCTTAACAAAATGTAGAATAAAGGCAATGCTTTTGAAGAAGATTCTATGGTAAACTTCTTGAATTTCCCCCCCATCAGCATGGACAAGGCCTTTATAGAGCATGTCTTCACCAATAATATAAGTTTGTCCATCTCAAGCCTTCAAGCTTTGTTGTATATATTTGGTTAGGCATGACTACAACAATTGTTTATTTTTGGTGTTTGCATCAAATTGCTTGTTTAAAGTTTATTATGTAGTTCATAAACAAAAGTTTGTCCTTTCTCAATTTAAGTTTTCAGTTGTACAACCAAGTTCCTTCTTCATACCATGTAAATTAAACTATACAGAGCAAGTGATCTTCTTCTGCACTACATGTATGCTTCTGTTCTTCATCTGTAATCCAGTGGTGTGGTGAACCTACCCACTATAGCACAATGTCATATTCTGCAATGTCTTAATTATGAACAATGTCATATCATTCTACTATTATTTAAACCGTCTCTTTATTTGCCAATCTGAAATGATATAAATTGACAGCACACTAACCATTGATACTTATGAGTTCTTGATCTATAATCCAGTGGTGTCGTGAAGCTGCCAACTCCTTCACAATGTCATTTCCTGCCATGTCTTGACCTGAACAATACCATATTGTGTTAATGCAATTTTAAACTGTGTCACTTTATTCGTCAGTAAGAAATGTGATGAATTGTCAGCACTGATACTTTTATGTGCAAAACCTGTCACCTGTCTGCTTGTTTATCTTTTAGAGTGAGGAAGATATAAGTGTTGAACAAGCGCAGTCTCATCATCTTGCTCAGCTGCTTGCGCTGCAGCTCCCCAGCAGGGCTAACCTTTCTTGAACTCTATTGAAGTGATGTCAGTTTTGTATATTATTTTGTCGGCGTGTTTATTTGCACTGGTGGCGATCTTTGATGCCTAGTGTATGTAATCTGTTGTCTGCTTGTGCTTTATTACCATAGTGGCGAACTTTGATGCCCAGTGGATGTAATATGCCGTAATTTCTTTATTGTATAGTCTAGGTTTTTTCTTATTCACAATGCTACAGTTATTTTACTGGATATATATATATATATCATGTCTTCGTAGTAAACCGACCAAATCGTAAAATTACGCTACATAATCAGGCCATCATGCAATCACGATGTAGGTTGGGCCTGAAATGTGCCAAACAACTCATGGGCCGGCAGCAGCCCGAAATGAACCCGGCCCATGATTGTGCGAATCAAATCACGGGCTTTTAACAGGCCAAAATTGTCTCGGTCCTTGTTTGGCCCAATCAGATATCGGCTGCGAGCAGGCCGGATGCAAACCGGGGCGTAGTTAGGCCCAACTATATGACGGGCTTTTAACAGGCCGAAGTTAATATAGGGCCGAAATGTTAAACGGGCCCTTAACAAGCCAGAACTAATATTAGGCCGAATTACTAAGTGGGCCTTTAGCAAGTGGGCCCAAAAGCATAGTGTCCAGTTGATGGGCCGAATCTGACATGGGCCATAATACGGGTCGAACCTGATCTAGGCCGTAATTTGGCCCAGAACGTGGTAGGCTTTTAACGGGTCGGATCTCATATGGGCCACTATTAGACCCGGAGCGTGGCAGGCCATTAATGGACCGGATCAAATATGGGCCGACATTTGGCCCAAAACATGGCAGCCAGTTAATGGGCCGGCCTACTAGGGTCCTCAAAATCTTGTGGGCCTACAGCTGGGCCGGCCCATTAATGTCTGCGAAATCTCATGGGCCTTTAGCTGGGCTGGCCCATTATGATCCGCAAGAATCTTGTGGGCCTTTACCTGTGCTGGCCCATTATGGCACACAAAAATCTTATGGGCCTTTACCTGGGCCGACCCATTATGGCCCGCAAAATCTTGTGGGCCTTTAGCTGGGCCAGCCCATTATGGTCCGCAAAATCTCGTGGGCCTTTAGCTAGGCCTGCCCATTATGGTCCGCAAAATCTTGTGGGCCTTCAGTTGGGCCGGCCCATTTAAACTTGATGGCCCGATACACGTGTCAACATATCATAGGCACGTCTCGCCCATTGGATGAGTGACACCTGTGCCAACGCGGACCTGACATGTGTCTCCTCCAGCCAATGATGATTTTACACGTGGAAAATCCCCATTGGTCGGGGCTGTTAACGGGTTATCGGATCCAAAACCCAACCCGATAGCTTAACGGCGTTCCATTATGGTGGATGCCATGTGTCGGTCACCCTTGACGAAAGCACTTTTGTGACCCGATAGCCCAATATGCCTTATGTTCTAGTTCGAGAGGTAAGTGACATGCTTTTCCATAAACCATTTTATACGGAGACATACCCATAGGATTTTTATATGCAGTTCTATAGGCCCATAATGCATCATCAAGTTTCTTGGACCAATTCTTTCTAGATCTATTAACAGTCTTTTGCAAAATTAATTTGAGTTCTCTATTACTCAATTCTACTTGACCACTAGACTGTGGGTGATAATTTTGGTAATGTCATGGAACACTTCTACGACAGCACATGTATGACTATCTTGATTCTGTCATAAAATCGTCATGGATGTACATGCATGACAAAAAATGCGACCTACTATGACAAACACGTATCATCACGGAAGTGTATTTTTTTGTAGTGAAGTCCACATACTCAACCATCATGTAGTCTTTGACAATTGCTAACACTCACGCAATACTTATGGGTATGGAGTTTTAATTGGACACAGAGAAAGATCAGGGCTTATAGTTTTGCCTCCCAACATTTTACCTCAAGGGTAATGTCAACAATAATAGTTCATGAAAACTCACATCCAATTAGCCATATATACTAGGATCTTTCCAACATATTGTGCTTGCCAAAAAATAAAATGTAAAAAGGAAAGGTGAAGATCACCATGACTCTTATGTAAGGTAGTAGATAAAAGTAAAAGATAGGCCCTTCGCAAAGGGAAGCAGAGGTTGTCATGCACTTTTATGGTTGGATGCATAAAATCTTAATGTGAAAGAACGCTACTTTATATTGCCACTTGTGATATAGACCTTTATTATGCAGTCCGTCGCTTTTATTTCTTCTGCATCACAAGATCGTATAAAGCTTATTTCCTCCACACCAATCAATCATACATATTTAGAAAGCAATTTTTATTGCTTGCACCGATGACAACTTACTTGAAGGATCTTACGCAATCCATAGGTAGATATGGTGGACTCTCATGGCAAAACTGGGTTTAAGGGTATTTGGAGGCACAAGTAGTATCTCTACTTGGTGCAAAGAATTTGGCTAGCATGAGGGTAAAGGCAAGCTCAGTCATGTTGGATGATCCATGACAATATAATTTATCTCAGATGTAAGAAAACATAACCCATTATGTTTTCTTCCTTGTCCAACGTCAACTCTTTAGCATGTCATATTTTAATGAGTGCTCACAATCATAAAAGATGTCCAAGATAATGTATTTATATGTGAAGACTTCTCTTTCTTTATTATTTCCTATTAATTGCAACGATGACCAAAACTATGTTTGTCAACTCTCAACAACTTTTATTCACCATACTCTTTATATGTGAGCTCATTACTCTCCATAAGATCCATGATCTCTTTTATTTCTTTTTATTCTTTCTCTTTTCTTTTATTCACTCAAGATCATAGCAAGATAATCAAGCCCTTGACTCAATACTAATCTTTATTATATATAGCTCACGGACTCGATTACATAGGAAGATCATAAAACAAAATTCACAACTAGATCATACCAAAAACTTTATTCTACTAGATAAAGATATTACTAAAAGGATAAAACTAAGAAAAACAGTAAAGATAAAAGTGATGGTGATACGATACCGGGGCACCTCCCCCAAGCTTGGCAGTTGCCAAGGGGAGTGCCCATACCCATGTGATTATATCTCTTTTGCCGGTGAAGGAGTTGGAGTTGTGGATGATGTAGGCTTGTCGTCCCTCTTCCAAGGCATAGGCTCACCATCATAGAAGGATGATCGAGTCTCCTGAGTCCTCAAATCTGCAGCCAAACTCATCCTTTTGAATCTATATTCATACTCATAGTTTTGATTTTGTAGGTCATAGATTTGGGCTTGGAGGTGCTCAATTTCCGCATGAAGCTTGAAGATGGCCTCCCCAATGTCCTTGACGTCTAGTTTGTGGTTGTTGGTGAACTCCGTGATCATAATGTGATAGGAGTCGAGTCCACGCTCCACCATCTCCCGACACTTGAAAACTTGTTGCTCCAATGCCTCGAGCCTTGCCTCCGTGCTTCCGGTCTTCCTTGGTCCCTCAACATCGCAGATGTGCAACAACCCCTCACGCATCTCAATAGTTTGAGGGTGTTGCAGCACCTCCGCGAGATAGGGGTTGATGACCTTCTCGAAGAACTTGTCCTTGGGGGCACTTGAAGACGACATGACGACCTAGATCTGTCAGAAAAACAGCTCGAAACAAAGACGAGAAATATTTGCGTGATACAGGAGTCAAAACCTCCGGGAGATTATATAATGAATTTTTACCGACCAAAATACGTAACGTGCAAGAAAACGGAGTCCGGAGAGCGCACGAGGTGCCCACGAGGTAGGGGCGCACCCAGGGGGGTAGGGCGTGCCCTCCACCCTCGTGGAGCCCTCGTGTCCTTTCCGGACTGCTTCTTATTTTTCTATTTTTCTAAATATTCCAAAACGGAGAAAAATTGCCATTAGAACTGTTTTGGAGTCGGTTTACTTACCGTACCACATACCTATTCCTTTTCAGAGTCTGAAATGTTCCGGAAAGTGTCCCTTATGTATTCCTCCGCGGTTAGGTTTCAATAACATTGGTTTCAACATTTATAGGATTACCTGAGATATAATGTTTGATTCTTTGACCGTTCACCACCTTCGGATTTGTGCCTTCGAAGTTGTTGATTTTTATGGCACCGGGACGATAGACCTCCTTGATAACGTAAGGACCTTCCCATTTAGAGAGAAGTTATCCTGCAAAAAATCTTAAACGATAGTTGTATAGCAATACATAGTCACCTACATTAAACTCACGCTTTTGTATCATTTTGTCATGCCATCTTTTAACTTTTTCTTTAAACAATTTGGCATTCTCATAGGCTTGGGTTCTCCATTCATCAAGTGAGCTAATGTTAAATAACCTCCTCTCACCGGCAAGTTTGAAATCATAATTGAGCTCTTTAATAGCCCAATATGCCTTATGTTCTAGTTCGAGAGGTAAGTGACATGCTTTTCCATAAACCATTTTATACGGAGACATACCCATAGGATTTTTATATGCAGTTCTATAGGCCCATAATGCATCATCAAGTTTCTTGGACCAATTCTTTCTAGATCTATTAACAGTCTTTTGCAAAATTAATTTGAGTTCTCTATTACTCAATTCTACTTGACCACTAGACTGTGGGTGATAAGGAGATGCAATTCTATGATTAACATCATACTAAGCAAGCATTTTACAGAAAGCACCATGAATAAAATGTGAACCACCATCAGTCATTAAATATCTAGGGACCCCGAACCTCAGAAAAATAACTTCCTTAAGCATCTTAATAGAGGTGTTATGATCAGCACTACTAGTTGGTATAGCTTCTACCCACTTAGTAACGTAATCAACAGCAACTAAAATATGTGTATATCCATTAGAGGCAGGAAAAGGTACCATATAATCAAAGCCCCAAACAACAAATGGTTCAATAACAAGTGAATAATTCATAGGAATTTCTTGACGTCTACTAATATTACCAATTCTTTGACATTCATCACTAGATAAGACAAACTTACGGGCATCCTTGAAGAGAGTAGGCCAATAAAAACCGGATTGCAATACCTTATGTGCAGTTCTATCTCCAGCGTGGTGTCCTCCATAAGCTTCAGAGTGACACTTGCGTAGGATTTGTTCCTGTTCATGCTCAGGTACACAACGCCTAATAACACCACCTACTCCTTCTTTATAGAGATGTGGGTCATCCCAAAAGTAATGTCTTAAATCATATAAAAACTTCTTCTTTTGCTGGTATGTGAAACTAGGTGGTATAAATTTAGCAACAATGTAATTAGCATAATCAGCATACCATGGAGCAGTATGAGAAGCATTTATGACATTTAGTTGTTCATCAGGAAATCTATCATCAATAGGTAGTGGGTCATCAAGAACATTTTCTAACCTAGACAAGTTATCTACAACGGGGTTCTCAGCTCCCTTTCTATCAATAATATGCAAATCAAATTCTTGTAGCAAGAGAACCCATCTAATAAGTCTAGATTTAGCATCTTTCTTTTCCACAAGATATTTAATAGCAACATGATTAGTGTGAATAGTTACTTTAGAATCAACAATATAAGGTCTGAACTTATCGCAAGCAAATACAACTGCTAAGAATTCTTTTTCAGTAGTAGCATAATTTCTCTGGGCATTGTCTAGAGTTTTACTAGCATATTGAATAACATTTAATTTCTTATCAACTCATTGCCCTAGAACAGCACCTACAGCATAATCACTAGCATCACACATAATTTCAAAAGGTAAATTCCAATCAGGTGGCTGAACGTTAGGTGCAGAGATTAATGCTTTCTTAAGTATTTCAAATGCTTCTACACAATCATCATCAAAGACGAATGGTATATCTTTTTGTAATAAATTAGTCAGAGGCCAAGAAATTTTTGAGAATTCCTTAATGAACCTCCTATAAAAGCCGACATGACCAAGGAAACTTCTTATACCTTTGATGTCCTTGGGACACGACATCTTATAAATAGCGTCAACTTTAGCTTTATCAACTTCAATGCCCCTTTCAGAAATTTTATGCCCCAAGACAATACCTTCATTAACCATAAAGTGGCACTTCTCCCAATTCAAGACAAGGTTAGTTTCTTCACATCTATGCAAAACTCGATCAAGGTTGCTTAAGAAATCATCAAAAGAGGATCCATAAATGGAGAAATCGTTCATGAAAATCTCACAAATCTTTTCACAAAAGTTAGAGAATATAGCCATCATGCATCTTTGAAAGGTAGCATGTGCATTACATAAACCAAAAGGCATACTTCTATAAGCAAAAGTACCGAAAGGGCAAGTAAAAGTGGTCTTTGATTGATCATCAGCTGACACAGGTATTTGAGAGAAACCAGAATAACCATCTAGAAAGCAAAAATGTGTATGTTTGGATAATCTTTCTAGCATTTGATCAATGAAAGGTAAGGGGCAATGATATTTTTAGTAGCCTTATTTAATTTGTGGAAATCAATTACCATCCTATAACCTGTAATAATTCTTTGTGGAATCAATTCATCTTTATCATTAGGAACGACAGTAATACCTCCCTTCTGAGGAACACAATGGATAGGACTTACCCACTGACTATCGGCAACGGGATAAATTATACCAGCCTCAAGGAGCTTTAGTATTTCTTTTCTTACCACTTCTTTCATATTAGGATTCAGCCGTCGTTGGTGATCAATAACTGGTTTGGCATCTATCTCCAGATTTATTTTGTGTTGACATAGAGTGGGACTAATGTCCTTAAGATCATCAAGAGTATATCCAATAGTAGCAC
Organism: Triticum urartu; assembly: GCF_003073215.2. Classification (NCBI taxonomy): domain Eukaryota; kingdom Viridiplantae; phylum Streptophyta; class Magnoliopsida; order Poales; family Poaceae; genus Triticum; species Triticum urartu. Next base: position 459,612,124 of record NC_053027.1, read on the forward strand.
GGTGCTTCTTCAGAGTTTTCAATAATTTTTCTTCCTCCTCCTATGAAAGGTTAGCACTAATAATAACAGGGTATATCTTGTTTTCATCAAGATAAGCATATTTAAGAGTACCAGGCAATGGTTTAAGCTCAAACACGGGATCACCCTTGGGTGGAGGAGGATCCCCTAATATTTCAACAGGCAAGTTGTGTTTCAGAATAGGTCCCTGTTTAAAGAACACCTCATCTATTTCCCTTCTTTCATTCATAAACATATCATTTTCATGGTCTGGCAAATATTGTTCTAAAGGATCACTAGGAGGTACGAAAATAGAAGCAAGACCAATAATTTCATCTTTACTAGGCAATTCCTCTTCACGGTGTTGTCTACAAAATTTAGAAAAGTTGAACTCAGGAGACATATCACCTAAACCAATAGTAATGACATCATTTTCGCAGTCTATCCTAGCATTAACAGTGTTTAAGAAGGGTCTACCAAATATAATGGGACAAAAGTTATCTTGTGGGGAACCAAGAACAAGAAAATCAGCAAGATATTTAGCTTTCCCACACAAGACTTCAACATCTCTAAAAATCCCAATTGGTGAAATAGTATCCCCATTGGCAAGTTTAATTGTGACATCAATATCTTCTAACTCAGCAGGTGCAATATCATGCATAATTTCTTTGTATAAGTTAATAGGTATTGCACTAGCACTGGCACCCATATCACACAAGCCATGATAACAATGATCTCCTATTTTAACAGAAATAACAGGCATGCCTACAATAGGTCTATGTTTATCTGTAGCACAAGGTTTAGCAATTCTAGCAGTTTCATCACCGAAATAAATAACATGCCCATCAATATTATCAGCCAAGAGATCCTTAACAATAGCAATATTTGGTTCAACTTTAACTTGATCAGGAGGTGTATAGGTTCTAATATTGCTTTTACGAACCACAGTTGAAGCTTTAGCATGACCTTTAATCCTAACAGGAAAAGGTGGTTTCTCAACATAAGCAGTAGGAATAATAGGATCATTATAAGTGATAGTCATTTCTTCAACTTTAATAGGTGTAGCTACTTTTACTTCTATGGGAGGATGATATTTAAACCACTTCTCCTTAGAGATATCAACATGAGTAGCAAAAGATTCACATAAAGAAGCTACTATCTCAGAGTCAAGTCCATATTTAGTGCTAAATTTACGGAAAACATTGGTATCCATAAAAGATTTAACACAATCAAACTTAGGTGTCATACCTGACTCCTTACCTTCGTCGAGATCCCAATCTTCAGAGTTGCGTTTAATTTTTTCCAATAAATCCCATTTGAATTCAATAGTCTTCATCATAAAAGAGCCAACACAAGAAGTATCGAGCATGGTGCGATTGTTATCACAAAGCCGAGCATAAATTTTTTGGATAATCATTTCTCTTGAGAGCTCATGATTGGGGCATGAATATAACATTGATTTAAGCCTCCCCAAGCTTGAGCGATGCTTTCTCCTTCGCGAGGCCAAAAATTATATATATAATTGCGATCACGATGAACAAGATGCATAGGATAAAACTTCTAATGAAATTCCAATTTCAATCATTTGTAGTTCCATGATCCCATATCATCACATAGCCTATACCATGTCAATGCATCTCCCTTCAAAGATAAAGGGAAGACCTTCTTCTTAATAACATCATCGGGCATACCTGCAAGCTTAAATAATCCACAAACTTCATCCACATATATTAGGTGCTCATCAGGATGTAATGTTCCATCTCCTGCAAAAGGATTAGCTAGCAGTTTTTCTATCATACCCGAAGGAATTTCAAAGTAGACATTTTCATTTTCAGTAGGTTCAGTAGGTTGAGGAGCAACTCTTTACTCTACTGGTCCTTGGTGAAGATACCCCGGACAAGCCCCTCAGAGGATTACTTTCCATAGTAACAAGTGACAGTAAATTTCAGCACACTATATAAATTTTTCCTTACCAAATTCCACCTATCAAAGGCGCTTCACTCCCCGGCAACGACGCTAGAAAAGAGTCTTGATGACCCACAAGTATAGGGGATCTATCGTAATCCTTTCGATAAGTAAGAGTGTCGAACCCAAAAAGGAGCAGAAGGAAATGATAAGTGGTTTCCAGTAAGGTATTCTCTGCAAGCACTGAAATTGCAGGTGACAGATAGTTTTGTGATAAGATGATTGGTAACGAGCAACAAGTAACACTAAAAAAAAGACACATCCGTGACATTTTGGGCCGAACGAATTTTTTCCTGTCATACATATGACACTTCTATGACGATAATTGTGACAAAACCCGGTATCATCATAGATGTGGTGGGCTCCTCCTTCTATGACAAAAAATCATGACAGAAAATGGGCTTTTCGTCCTGGGCGGGGGAGACGCAGCTGCATGACATTCTTTGGGCCATCCATGACGGAAAAAACCGTGGTAGAAGCGAGGGGGAGGAAAATTTCGGGGAGTTCCCGGTTACGGTGGGAGGTCGGGGGCCGAGCGATGCGTGTTTCTCTCGTACACGTACGCGCGTGTGTGCGAGGCGTTGGCTCTAACTGAACCCGAGCGAGGCGTTGGGCTCTAACTGAACCCGAGCGATTGCACTGCAGGCTACGCATTACTGAACCCGAGCGATCGATCGATGGCTGTTAACTGAACCCGATCGAGCGATTCCTTCGCTACTGCTGCTAACTGAAGCCGATCGATGCTGCCTCTGGGATGAACAGTGAGCGTTGCGGGGGGGGGGTTGGATGAACAGTGAGCGGTGGCGTTGCCTCTGGATGAACAGGACCCCGTGGTGTAGTGGAGGTCTGGATGAACAGTAGACGATGGAGGGGTGGCTGAATAGGACCCCATGGTGTGGAGGGCTAGATGAACAGTAGACGATGGAGGGGTGGTTGAACAGTAGAAGGGTGGAGTAGCGCACGGTGGAGGCTGGATGAACAGGAGCCCGTGGAGGCTGGAGGAGGTCGACGGTAGCCCGTGGAGGCTGGAGGAGGTCGATGGTGGAGATGAACAGTATCCCGTGGAGTCCCGTTTTGCGGTACGCCACACCCCTCCCGATGAACAGGACCCCCATTTCGACCGTAGCGCTCCAACACAAGTCCGTTTCGTCCGTTTTGCGGTACGCCACACCCCTCCCAATCAATAGGACCCCCGTTTCGACCGTAGGAGGTCCATTTCGTCCGTTTTGCGGTACGCCACACCTGTCCCGATCAACAGGACCCCCGTTTCGACCGTAGGAGGTCCGTTTCCTCCATTTTGCGGTACGCCAGATCCCTCCCGATCAACAGGACCCCTGAGGGAGTCTTGGATTAGGGGGTCTCCAGACAGCTGGACTATATCCTTTGACCGGACTGTTGGACTATGAAGATACCAGATTGAAGACTTCGTCCCATGTCCGGATGGGACTCTACTTGGCGTGGAAGGCAAGCTAGGCAATACGGATATGTATATCTCCTCCTTTGTAACCGACCTTGTGTAACCCTAGCCCCCTCCGGTGTCTATATAAACCAGAGGCTTTTAGTCCGTAGGGCAACAGACAATCATACCATAGGCTAGCTTCTAGGGTTTAGCCTCTCCGATCTTGTGGTAGATCAACTCTTGTAATACTCATATCATCAAAAATAAATCAAGCAGGACGTAGGGTTTTACCTCCATCAAGAGGGCCCGAACCTGGGTAAAACATCGTGTCCCCTGCCTCCTGTTACCATCTTCCTTAGACGCACAGTTTAGGACCCCCTACCCGAGATCCGCCGGTTTTGACACCGACATTGGTGCTTTCATTGAGAGCTCCTCTGTGTCGTCGCCGTTAGGCTTGATGGCTCCTACGATCATCGATAGAGATGCAGTCCAGGGTGAGACTTTTCTCCCCGGACAGATCTTTGTGTTCGGCGGCTTCGCACTGCGGGCCTGTTGGAAATATGCCCTAAAGGCAATAATAAATTATTTATTATTATATTTCCTTGTTCATGATAATCGTTTATTATCCATGCTAGAATTGTATTGATAGGAAACTCAGATACATGTGTGGATACATAGACAACACCATGTCCCTAGTAAGCCTCTAGTTGACTAGCTCGTTGGTCAATAGATGGTTACGGTTTCCTGACCATGGACATTGGATGTCATTGATAACGGGATCACATCATTAGGAGAATGATGTGATGGACAAAGACCCAATCCTAAGCCTAGCACAAGATCATGTAGTTCGTATGCTAAAGCTTTTCTAATGTCAAGTATCATTTCCTTAGACCATGAGATTGTGCAACTCCCGGATACCGTAGGAGTGCTTTGGGTGTGCCAAACGTCACAACGTAACTGGGTGGCTATAAAGGTACACTACAGGTATCTCCGAAAGTGTCTGTTGGGTTGGCACGAATCGAGACTGGGATTTGTCACTCCGTGTAAACGGAGAGGTATCTCTGGGCCCACTCGGTAGGACATCATCATAATGTGCACAACGTGATCAAGGATTTGATCACGGGATGATGTGTTACGAAACGAGTAAAGAGACTTGCCGGTAACGAGATTGAACAAGGTATCGGGATACCGATGATCGAATCTCGGGCAAGTATCGTACCGCTAGACAAAGGGAATTGTATACGGGATTGATTAAGTCCTTGACATCGTGGTTCATCCGATGAGATCATCGTGGAACATGTGGGAGCCAACATGGGTATCCAGATCCCGCTCTTGGTTATTGACCGGAGAGTCATCTCGGTCATGTCTGCATGTCTCCCGAACCCGTAGGGTCTACACACTTAAGGTTCGGTGACGCTAGGGTTATAGAGATATTAGTATGCGGTAACCCGAAAGTTGTTTGGAGTCCCGGATGAGATCCCGGACGTCACGAGGAGTTCCGGAATGGTCCGGAGGCAAAGATTTATATATGGGAAGTCTTGTTTTGGTCGCCGGAAAAGTTTCGCGCATTATCGGTATTGTACCGGGAGTGCCGAAAGGGGTCTGGGGGTCCACCAAGGGGGTCCACCTGCCCCGGGGGGCCACATGGGCTGTAGGGGTGTGCGCCTTGGCCTATATGGGCCAAGGGCACCAGCCCTAAGAGGCCCATGTGCCAAGAGATAAGGGAAAGAAAGAGTCCTAAAGGGGGAAGGCGCCTCCGAGGTGCCTTGGGGAGGATGGACTCCTCCCTGGCCGCACCCTTCCTTGGAGGAAGGGCCAAGGCTGCGCCCCCCCCTCTCCCTTGGCCCTATATATAGTGGGGGGAAGGAAGGGCAGCAACACCTAAGCCCTGGCGCCTCCCTCTCCCTCCCATGACACATCTCCCTCCTCCCGCAGCGCTTGGCGAAGCCCTGTTGGAATCCCGCTACTTCCACCACCACGCCGTCGTGCTGCTGGATCTCCATCAACCTCTCCTCCCCCTTGCTGGATCAATAAGGAGGAGACGTCGCTGCTCCGTACGTGTGTTGAACGCGGAGGTGCCGTCCGTTCGGCGCTAGGATCATCGGTGATTTGGATCACGACGAGTACGACTCCATCAACCCCGTTCTCTTGAACGCTTCCGCGCGCGATCTACAAGGGTATGTAGATCCACTCCTCCCTCGTTGCTAGATGACTCCATAGATAGATCTTGGTGACACGTAGGAAAATTTTGAATTTATGCTACGTTCCCCATCAGTGGTATCAGAGCCAGGTTTATGCGTAGTTTCTATGCACGAGTAGAACACAAAGTTGTGGGCGTTGATTTTGTTCAATATGCTTACCGTTACTAGTCCAATCTTGATTCGGTGGCATTGTGGGATGAAGCGTCCCGGACCGACCTTACACGTACTCTTACGTTTGACTGGTTCCACCGACTGACATGCACTAGTTGCATAAGGTGGCTAGCGAGTGTCTGTCTCTCCCACTTTAGTCGGATCGGATTCGATGAAAAGGGTCCTTATGAAGGGTAAATAGCAATTGGCATATCACGTTGTGGTTTTTGCGTAGGTAAGAAACGTTCTTGCTAGAAACCCATAGCAGCCACGTAAAACATGCAAACAACAATTAGAGGACGTCTAACTTGTTTTTGCAGGGTATGCTATGTGATGTGATATGGCCAAAGGATGTGATGAATGATATATGTGATGTATGAGATGATCATGTTCTTGTAATAGGAATCACGACTTGCATGTCGATGAGTATGACAACTGGCAGGAGCCATAGGAGTTGTCTTAATTTATTTATGACCTACGTGTCAACATAAACGTCATGTAATTACTTTACTTTATTGCTAACCGTTAGCCATAGTAGTAGAAGTAATAGTTGGCGAGACAACTTCATGAAGACACGATGATGGAGATCATGATGATGGAGATCATGGTGTCATGCCGGTGACGATGATGATCATGGAGCCCCGAAGATGGAGATCACAAGGAGCAATATGATATTGGCCATATCATGTCACTATTTGATTGCATGTGATGTTTATCATGTTTATACATCTTATTTGCTTAGAACGACGGTAGTAAATAAGATGACCCCTCATTAAAATTTCAAGAAAGTGTTCCCCCTAACTGTGCACCGTTGCGAAAGTTCATCATTTCGAAGCACCACGTGATGATCGGGTGTGATAGATTCTTATGTTCGAATACAACGGGTGTTGACGAGCCTAGCATGTACAGACATGGCCTCGAAACACATGCGAAACACTTAGGTTGACTTGACGAGCCTAGCATGTACAGACATGGCCTCGGAACACAAGAGACCGAAAGGTCGAGCATGAGTCGTATGGTAGATACGATCAACATGAAGATGTTCACCGATGATGACTAGTCCGTCTCACGTGATGATCGGACACGGCCTAGTTGACTCGGATCATGTAATCACTTAGATGACTAGAAGGATGTCTATCTGAGTGGGAGTTCATAAGATGAACTTAATTATCCTGAACATAGTCAAAAGGTCTTCGCAAATTATGTCATGGCTCATGTTTCTGTTCTACTGTTTAGATATGTTCCTAGAGAAATTTAGTTGAAAGTTGATAGTTGCAATTATGCGGACTAGGTCCGTAAACTGAGGATTGTCCTCATTGCTTCATAGAAGGCTTATGTCCTTAATGCACCGCTCAGTGTGCTGAACCTCGAACGTCGTCTGTGGATGTTGCGAACATCTGACATACACATTTTGATAACTACGTGATAGTTCAGTTAAACGGTTTAGAGCTGAGGCACCGAAGACGTTTTAAAACGTCGCGAAACATATGAGATGTTTCAAGGGCTGAAATTGGGATTTCAGGCTCGTGCCCACGTCAAGAGGTATAAGACCTCCAACGATTTTTCTTAGCCTGCAAACTAAGGGAAAAAAGCTCAATTGTTGAGCTTGTGCTCAGATTGTCTGAGTACAACAATCATTTGAATCAAGTGGGAGTTGATCTTCCAAATGAGATAGTGATGTTTCTCCAAAGTCATTACCACCAAGCTGCTAGAGCTTCGTGATGAACTATCATGTATCGGGGACATATATGATGATCCTTGAGATATTCGCGATGTTTGACACCACAAAAGTAGAAATCAAGAAGGAGCATCAATTGTTGATGGTTTGTGAAACCACTAGTTTCAAGGAGGGCAAGGGCAAAAAGGATGCTTCATGAAACGGCAAATCAGCTGCTGCTCTAGTGAAGAAACCCAAGGTTGAACCCAAACCCGAGACTAAGTGCTTCTGTAATAAGGGGAATAGCCACTGGAGCAGAATTACCCTAGATACTTGGTAGATGAGAAGGCTGGCAAGGTCGATAGAAGTATATTGGATATACATTATAATGTGTACTTTACTAGTACTCCTAGTAGCACTAGGGTATTAGATACCGGTTTGGTTGCTAAGTGTTAGTAACTCGAAATAAAAGCTACGGAATAAACGGAGACTAGCTAAAGGTGAGCTGACGATATGTGTTGGAAGTGTTTCCAATGTTGATATGATCAAGCATCACACGCTCCCTCTACCATCGAGATTGGTGTTTGCGTTGAGCATAGACATGATTAGATTATGTCTATCGCAATACGGTTATTCATTCAAGGAGAATAATGGTTACTCTGTTTATTTGAATAATACCTTCAATGGTCTTGCACCTAAAATAAATGGTTCATTGAATCTCGATCATAGTGATGCACATGTTCATGCCAAAAGATATAAGATAGTAATGATAGTACCACCTACTTGTGGCACTGCCACTTAAGTCATATCGGTATAAAACGCATGAAGAAGCTCCATGTTGATGGATCTTTGGACTCACTCATTTTTGAAAAGTTTGAGACATGCGAACCATGTCTATTGATGTATATGCATGAAGAAACTCCATGCAAATGGACCGTTTGGTCTCACTTGATTTTGAATCACTTGAGACATGCAAATCATACCACATGGGCAAGATGACTGAAAGCCTCGTTTTCAGTAAAATGGAACTAGAAAGCAACTTGTTGGAAGTAATACATTTTGATGTGTGCAGTCCAATGAGTGCTGAGGCGTGTAGTGGATATCGTTATGTTCTTACTTCATAGATGATTTGAGTAGATGTTGAGTATATTTACTTGATGAATTACGAGTCTGAATTATTGAAAGGTTCAAGTAATTTCAGGGTGAAGTTGAAAGATCGTCGTGACAAGAGGATAAAAGATCTATGATATGATCATAGAGATGAATATCTGAATTACGAGTTTGGCACAGAATTAAGACATTGTGGAAATTGTTTCACGACTAATACAGCCTGGAACACCATAGTGTGATGGTCTGTCCGAACATCATAACCGCACCCCATTGGATATGATGCATACCATGATGTCTCTTATCGAATTACCACAATAGTTTATGGGTTAGGCATTGGAGACAACCACATTCACTTTAAAAGGGGCACCACGTAATTCCCATGAGATGACACCGTATGAACTATGGTTTACGGAAATCTAAGCTGTCATTTCTTAAAAGTTTGGGGCTGCGACGCTTATGTGAAAAAGTTTCAGGCTGATAAGCTCAAACCCAAAGCGGATAAATGCATCTTCATAGGACACCCAAAACAGTTGGGTATACCTCCTGTCTCAGATCCGAAAGCAATAAGGGATTGTTTCTAGAATCGGGTCCTTTCTCGAGGAAATGTTTCTCTGGAAAGAATTGAGTGGGAGGATGGTGGAGACTTGATGAGGTTATTGAACCGTCTCTTCAACTAGTGTGTGGCAGGGCACAGGAAGTTGTTCCTGTGGCACCTACACCAATTGAAGTGGAAGCTTATGATAGTGATCATGAAACTTCAGATCAAGTCACTACCAAACCTCGTAGGATGACAAGGATGCGTACTACTTCAGAGTGGTACGTAATCCTGTCTTGGAAGTCATGTTGCTAGACAACAATGAACCTACGAGCCATGGAGAAGCGATGGTGGGCCCGGATTCCGATTAATGGCTCGAGGCCATAAAATCCGAGAGAGGATCCATGTATGAAAACAAAGTGTAGACTTTGGCAGAACAGCTCGATGGTCGTAAGACTGTTGAGTGCAAATGGATTTTAAAAGGAAGACGGACAATGATGGTAAATGTCACCATTAAGAAAGCTCGACTTGTCGTTAAGAAGTTTCTCGACAAGTTCAAGGAGTTGACTGCGGTGAGACTTTCTCACTTGTAGCGATGCTAAGAGTCTGTTGGAATTATATTAGCGATTACTGCATTATTTATGAAATCTTGCAGATAGGATGTCAAAACATTGTTTCCTCGACGATTTTCTTGAGGAAAGGTTGTATGTGATACAACCGGAAAGTTTTGTCAATCCTGAAAGATGCTAATAAGTATGCAAAGCTCTAGCAATCCTTCTAAGGACTGGAGTAAGCATCTCGGAGTTGGAATGTACGCTTTGATGGGATGATCAAAGATTTTGGGTTTATACAAAGTTTATGAGAAACTTGTGTTTCCAAAGAAGTGAGTGGGAGCACTATAGAATTTCTGATGAATATATGTTGTTGACATATTGTTGATCAGAAATGACGTAGAATTTCTGGAAAGCATATAGGGTTATTTGGAAAGTGTTTTTCAATGGAAAGCCTGGATTAAGCTACTTGAACATTGAGCATCAAGATCTATAAGGATAGATCAAAACGCTTAATGGTACTTTCAAATGAGCACATACCTTGACATGATCTTGAAGGGGTTCAAGATGGATCAGTCAAAGAAGGAGTTCTTGCCTGAGTTGTAAGGTATGAAGTTAAGACTTAAAGCTCGACCACGGCAGAAGAAAGAGAAAGGACGAATGTCGTCCCCTATGCTTTTGTCATAGGCTCTATACGGTATGCCATGCTGAGTACCGCACCTGATGTGTGCCTTGCCACATATCTGGCGAGAGGGTACAAAGGTAATCTAGGAGTACATCACTAGATAGCGGTAAAAAATTGTCCTTGGAGTAATAAGGACATGTTTCTCGATTATGGAGGTGATAAAGAGTTCGGCGTAAAGGGTTACATCGATGCAAGCTTTAACACCTATCCGAATGACTCTGAGTAGCAAACCGGATTCGTATAGTAGAACAGTTATTTGGAATAGCTCCAAATGTAGCGTAGTAGTTGCATCTACAAGATGACATAAGAAATTTGCGAAGTACATACGGATCTGAAAGATTCAGACCCGTTGACTATAACATCTCTCACAAGCATAACATGTTCAAACCCAGAACTCATCGAGTGTTAATCACATGGTAATGTGAACTAGATTATTGACTCTAGTAAACTCTTTGGGTGTTAGTCACATGGGGATGTGACCTTGAGTGTTAATCAACATATCGATGTTAACTGGATTATTGACTCTAGTGCAAGTGGGAGACTGTTGGAAATATGCCCTAGAGGTAATAATTAATTAGTTATTATTATATTTCCTTGTTCATGATAATCGTTTATTATCCATGCTAGAATTGTATTGATAGGAAACTCAGATACATGTGTGGATACATAGACAACACCATGTCCCTAGTAAGCCTCTAGTTGACTAGCTCGTTGATCAATAGATGGTTACGGTTTCCTGACCATGGGCATTGGATGTCGTTGATAACGGGATCACATCATTAGGAGAATGATGTGATGGACAAAGACCCAATCCTAAGCCTAGCACAAGATCGTGTAGTTCGTATGCTAAAGCTTTTCTAATGTCAAGTATCGTTTCCTTAGACCATGAGATTGTGCAACTCCCGGATACCGTAGGAGTGCTTTGGGTGTGCCAAACGTCACAACGTAACTGGGTAGCTATAAAGGTACACTATAGGTATCTCCGAAAGTGTCTGTTGGGTTGGCACGAATCGAGACTGGGATTTGTCACTCCGTGTAAACGGAGAGGTATCTCTGGGCCCACTCGGTAGGACATCATCATAATGTGCACAATGTGATCAAGGAGTTGATCACGGGATGATGTGTTACGAAACGAGTAAAGAGACTTGCCGGTAACAAGATTGAACAAGGTATCGGGATACCGACGATCGAATCTCGGGCAAGTATCGTACCGCTAGACAAAGGGAATTGTATACGGCATTGATTAAGTCCTTGACATCGTGGTTCATCCAATGAGATCATCGTGGAAATGTGGGAGCCAACATGGGTATCCAGATCCCGTTGTTGGTTATTGACCGGAGAGTCATCTCGGTCATGTCTGCATGTCTCCCGAACCCGTAGGGTCTACACACTTAAGGTTCGGTGACGCTAGGGTTATAGAGATATTAGTATGCGGTAACCCGAAAGTTGTTCGGAGTCCCGGATGAGGTCCCGGACGTCACGAGGAGTTCCGGAATGGTCCGGAGGTAAAGATTTCTATATGGGAAGTCTTGTTTTGGTCGCCGGAAAAGTTTCGCGCATTATCGGTATTGTACCGGGAGTGCCGAAAGGGGTCCGGGGGTCCACCAAGGGGGTCCACCTGCCCCGGGGGGGCACATGGGCTGTGGGGGTGTGCGCCTTGGCCTATATGGGCCAAGGGCACCAGCCCCAAAAGGCCCATGCGCCAAGAGATAAGGGAAAGGAAGAGTCCTAAAGGGGGAAGGCGCCTCCGAGGTGCCTTGGGGAGGATGGACTCCTCCCTGGCCGCACCCTTCCTTGGAGGAAGGGCCAAGGCTGCGCCCCCCCTCTCCCTTGGCCCTATATATAGTGGGGGGAAGGGAGGGCAGCAACACCTAAGCCCTGGCGCCTCCCTCTCCCTCCCATGACACATCTCCCTCCTCCCGCAGCGCTTGGCGAAGCCCTGTTGGAATCCCGCTACTTCCACCACCACGCCGTCGTGCTGCTGGATCTCCATCAACCTCTCCTCCCCCTTGCTGGATCAAGAAGGAGGAGACGTCGCTGCTCCGTACGTGTGTTGAACGCGGAGGTGCCATCCGTTCGGCGCTAGGATCATCGGTGATTTGGATCACGACGAGTACGACTCCAACCCCGTTCTCTTGAACGCTTCCGCGTGCGATCTACAAGGGTATGTAGATCCACTCCTCCTTCGTTGCTAGATGACTCCATAGATAGATCTTGGTGACATGTAGGAAAATTTTGAATTTATGCTACGTTCCCCATCAGAGGGAACAACTATGCTGAGACGAGAACGCAACCAAACACACCCTATATGCCACGCATGTTCATACCAGTTGTGCCTTTCTACTTCACTTACTGCGCTACATTACTCAGGTTCGTACGTCCACTCCTGGGTACATGTCCGTCTCGTAGTTCCAGTCCCACATGTTCTTCATATAGATGGAACGATCCTTGCATAACACGTGCACCTTGATGCTAGATGTATCGCGTGTTGGCAAAAGGATGAACAAAGCTCACGTAAAAAAATAGAGTGGAAGAACATAGATTCCGGACGACCGAGAAGGAGCAAGGAACCTCATGGTGGAGCGTCTACACTCATAATATTTGATATTATTCAGCGATATAAAATTAACCAATCATCTCCACATTGGACTGGAAGAGTACGAAACACGGCAGCCCAGTGTAGTTACATCATACTAGTACATGGCTAACCCACGCTATCACCATATTTCTTGGCTTCCGTGCGACACCTATCTCTAGTGATCCAGCACCCGTATCGCTTGTCCCTCCTCGTCTCTATCAAAGTGTGGCGGGCTGGCGTTTCTGCTGTCTATTGAGGTCGGTTAACTATCACATGTTAGCAACATACCAAGAGCATTCTAAAAAAATTCCTTTCACGTTCCATTTTCAAAAAGAAAAAATCCTTTCACGTACCAATTTGCCTGTATGCTTTGAGCAACTTGCATGTCCTATACTGCTCCTGTTTGATACTCTAACTTAGCTAGAGGTTAGACTAACTCATGACTAACCCTAAACTAACTGTAGCCAAAGACTTGTTTGGGTGACAGGGTTAGATTGACAATAAATGCACTTGATGGAGAGAAAAGTGATTTTTCAGTGGTCCCAATGAGAACTATCTCCAGTTAGCACCTCTTGGGTGGGATAGTTTTTTTGGTGGGTTCGGTGCAACTTGCTCCAATTTAAACCCTCATGCTTGGATACTTTAGGGCTATTTGAGCCCCAACTAGCTCAAACTAACTCTAACCCATGGATCCAAACAGGGCCTATGGCTAGTCTCGACACGAAGCAGTCGCGTGCACCGGGAAGCGGCGCTCTCTCGGCCGCCGCGCCACTTCAAAGCCGGCGCCAGTGAGAGGTCGCCTCTGCTCTGGCCGGGCATTAATGCGGCACTAGCGCTCCAGGGCGACACTGACCGTTTCATGCGGGAAGCGCGCGCTGGCAAGGGAGTATAGGTTTTGAACCGTTTCAGGTGTAGTACTGGTAGTTTGCAAAACTACTCAATTATTGCACTCAGTTTCCTAAGAAATTATGGTAAAAAACATTACTCCACAGCCCACTTCCCTTCTCCTTCCTCCTCCACCTCCCGCGCACGTCCGCGGGAAGCGACCGATCAACCCTTATATAGGAGTGCTAGCACAAAAAGATGCATGCATGACCACTAAAATTTCCATATTAAAGCGCCGCTCCGGCGGGAGTATGGTGTATGTTGTTACCTTCGGCCGGCCCATGGCTACCGGGCGACGGTGACCAGAGAAGAGGCGGCGGGAGGGGAATGAATGCACCTACTGTTTGGGTTCGCCTTCCGGCTTAAATAAATGCGCAACATCACGTGTACCCGTGGGTGCACAAATTGAAACATACATGTCTGCTTAAGTGGGCATCACGTAACTGGTGTGTGTGTGAGAGAGATTCTGAGAGACAGAGTGCGTGTGTGCGACTCTACTCTTCGGACATGTACTCAACCTTTTGCATCAGGATATAAGTATAATGGTATTTACTTTAGCTAGTGATTTACATGGCCATGTTAACGCGGTTGTGTCAAAAAAATGTCACTTCCTGCTCGTGATTTGCGTTATATAATTACAAGCAAGATTCTCGTGCATTGCAGGGAACATCAATATGCATTTTTTTACAAAACACTTGTTGTGATTGACCCATGCAGGAGTAATCCCATGTGTAAAAACTAATGATATCTTGAGAATTTTATCAGAAAACTGGTATCTCGAGAATGTCATCAAAAAAATGAAAGATGAGAGATAAGGCGAGGAGGAGTGGAGCGTGGTGGTGACTAGTGGTCAGAATGGGCGGAGGCATGGGGATGGACGGCGCCGGCAGGCCGCAGCGGCCACCATGCATGCGATGGTAACCATCAACAGTGGCATGGCGGCGCTTGACGACCAGTTTGCCGACAAAGTGCTGATGGTAACCATCAACGGCGACCGGCCTCCCGTCTCGCCAGATGAACTTGTCAAAGCTCTTGGCATTGCGCACGGCATCCAAATAAGTGACTTGCTCGTCGAAGTCTGTCCGCCACCGGCTGATTTCTTCGTCCGGTTCTGGACAACTTTCGACTGCAGTTGTGTGTTCGAATCTTCCTGGCGTTTGTTCTTCGATGGCACGCTGGTGAGCTTTGATCGGTGGCACCCAGGATGGGGCTCGGTGCCCTCTGAGCTTGAGTTTTTAACAAAGCTTACCTTCCACGGCATGCCTCGACGTGCTTGGAATAGCGAGTCCATGAACGAGCTTATCAACGACCTTGGAGGTGAGCTCGTAAGTATGTTTGTTCCTCCAGACAGCTGGGCTCTGATGGTTATGGCATGGATGAAGAAGCCGTCCACCATACCGAAGGTGATTGGTGTTGAGATACCGGTGCAGGAACTGGGGTTGTACTATTCGTCGCCACCAAGGCCGCCGCGGAACACGTTAGGGATGTACCTGTATCGAGTGTTCGTGCATGTCGAAGAAGTGGTCAATCCATCAATCGAAGTCCTGCCGCCGCCGCTGGTGCCAGGGTCCGTTGATGACATCCATTACAGGAGTCAACATCAGACTTTCCCCGTGTTGCTCAGAACAATGGACGGCATAGGGCCTACTCCATCGTGCGGCGGAGGCCACTGCTTCTTTGGGAGAAGAGGCAGGGCTGGCTGCCTGGATGTGCTCTAATTTGAGGTAACAACTGAATCTTGTCAGATACTAGTTAAATCCAAGCTATGGGTGTGAAGCACTGATATGCCAGTACATTTGATTGTGACCTGTTCTAATTTTGTACCTGAACTTTTTTTAGTAAGGGTTGTACGTCTAATGTGCTAGCAGAACTTATTATGTTGTCTGTCTGTTTTCTTTGCACAACATTCAAGATATTTCTCCGTCATTGATAAAGACGATGAACCATTATGTACGACTTCGTTGGTTTCAACATAGCCCTTCACGTAGCGATCCACTGCTTCCATCCTGATTGTGCCGCCTACGTGAAATTTTTGTATGCAAGTTCAGTGTGCTATGATGTTCTATATGATTGTGTCAACTATATAAGTTTTTACTGAGCATCAACAATGCATATGGCTGAAAGATGTATTTACGAGCATCGGCCGATGGGTCTCTCTCTCTATCTCTCTCTCTCTCTCTCTCACACACACACACACACATGCACAAGAGGGACTCGTTGAATTATTTATTTACTCGTGACAGCTTTTAATTAGGTTCCACTGTAATCTAACTTTTTTCTTAAGTTATTAATTGAGCTCAGTGACTTCAAAAAGTTGTACAGAAGCCTTGTTTGGGCCTTTCCGGCGTCGCTGAATGTGGGCTGAGTAACCATGTTAGGTTGTACTGTGGGCTGATTGGGTCATGTCGGCCCACTGTGGGCCGACTAGAGCTAATTGGCTCGCTGTGGGCTAATTGTTTTTGCAAAAGTGTTAATCATGTATTTAAAAAATATGTGTATTGTGACCTCCTCCGCTCGCTGTGGGCCCACTGTTGACTAAAAAATATGTTTTAAAATCATGTATTTAAAAAATATGTGTATTGTGACCTCCTCCGCTCGCTGTGGGCCCACTGTTGACTAAAAATATGTTTTAAAAAGTTTTAATCATGTATTTAAAAATTGTTAAATGTGTGTATAAAAAATGTTCCTTATCTATACAATTTTTTTTAAATGTGTGTATAAAAAATAGCTTTTTTTCAACATCAGCAATGCAACTGGGCCGACAATTGTACACAATATCCGGGTCAACTTGTTATTCTCCGCCCCGCTGGGCTGCAAACTTTCCTAGGAGGTATGCATTAGGCTTAAAAAGAAAATGGACTTTAAGAAATAATAAATGGGATGTAATAATAATAACTAGACAATTACTATGCACCAAACACGTAATTAGTTTGAAAAATATATTATTTTTGGAATTTGAAAATTTTAATTTCATTACTTGTTGCGCGCGCAATATTTCGTTGGATTTTAACATAATACAACTTTATTTTGAAATTATATTTAACCTGACTAGAAATTTCGGATAAAAATATTTCGGATCCCATCAAAATGTGGGAATTTTTTTTGAATTCTGTTTTGAGCGGTTGTTTGAAATTATTAATCGTTGTCCTAGCTAGAAGTTCGGCTGTACTTTTAACAAACTGTAAATGGGCTATAGTAAATTCCATTAGAATTAAAAAATGGTCTGTACATTCTTACAAATCGAAAATGGGCTATATGTTCTCTGCCAAATCCGAGCTGTGGGCCTACTAAGTTGACGCGTACCAAGGGCTTTGTCAACTTAGTCAATATAAACGATTCTAGCTACAGTGATCGTACGATGTCCATCCAACGGCCGTAGTGCTTCTTCAACCTCTGGTCTTCTTGCTCCAGTCGCCCAAAGCAGCACCGGTCGTGTCGCGTGCTCCTGCCTCCCGTGGCCGGCTATGATGCCACGGAGGCCTCACCGCCCCGTACTACTCCCACCGCTGGCCAGGCCATCCCTCTACTCACCCACACCCCCTGTTATTCTGCGGTGACGGCAGCCTCACACCGAAGCCGAACCAGTGAACCCTCGTACTCCTCTTCGCGCGGGCTTCCACTGCTGCGTCTTCCCCTGCTCCGCGTCGTCCCCTTCCTAGGCCTCGCCATCGTCCACTGCCCTGGAGCTCTCGGCGCGGCGTGGTCAAGGAACGAGTTCCATCGGACGTGGACTGTACGTGGAGAGGCTGACAGCTGGGTCCATGGCCACAGCAAGGAAGTGCCTCCTTATTACATGGAAAATAATGTTTCCTCCACCTGACAGCAGGGACCCACCGGACGGGCCACCGTATTTCGTGAAAAAAACGTTTCCCCCTTGACTGCTGGGACCCACCAGCTACACCTTCGCATGCAAGGAAGTGCGTCCGGGCAAAAAAAAACGATTCGCCCCCTGACTGCTGGGACCCACCAGCTACATCTTCGCACGCAAGGAAGTGCGTCCGGGTAAAAAAACCAAAATGATTCGCCCCCCTGACGTCTGGGACCCACCAGCTACATCTTCGCACGCAAGGAAGTGCGTCCAGGCAAAAAAAATGATTCGCCCCCTGACTGCTGGGACCCACCAGCTACATCTTCGCAGGCAAGGAAGTGCCTGACAGTCAGGACCCACCTGGTCGAAGCATACTAATACGTCTCCAACGTATCTATAATTTTTGATTGCTCCATGCTATATTATCTACTGTTTTGGACTCTATTGGGCTTTATTTTCCACTTTCATATTATTTTTGGGACTAACCTATTAACCGGAGGCCCAGCCCAGAATTGCTGTTTTTTGCCTATTTCAGTGTTTCGAAGAAACACAATATCAGACGGAGTCCAAACGGAATAATATCTTCGGGAACGTGATTTTCTCACCGAACGTGATCCAGGAGACTTGGACCCTGCTCCAAGGAACAAAAGAGGCGGTCACGAGGGTGGGGGGCGCCCCCCCCCCTAGGGCGCGCCCCCTGCCTCGTGGCCCCTCGGTGCTCCTTCGGTGTACTCCTTCCTCCTATATATACCCACGTACCCCCAAACAATCAGAACAGGAGCCAAAAACCTAATTCCACCGCTGCAACTTTCTGTAAGTGACCGTGAAGGGATTGACAACCCCTAATCGCGTTGGTTGCGTTGAGCTCTTTGTGTTGTGTAGGTACAAGGGACTTGCGCGTGGCCTCCTACTGGATTGATACCTTGGTTCTCAAAAACTGAGGGAAATACTTACGCTACTCTGCTGCATCATCCCTTCCTCTTCGGGGAAAACCAACGCAAGCTCAAGATGTAGCAAGAAGGATTTCTGGCGCCGTTGCCGGGGAGTCTAAGCAAGAAGTCAACATACCAAGTAGCCATCACAATCCCTATCTCCCGCATTACATTAGTTGCCATTTGCCTCTCGTTTTCCTCTCCCCCCAATTCACCCTTGCCGTTTTATTCGCCCTCTCTCTCCCTATCCTCCCTCCCTATTTGCCTCTTTTTGCCCATTTTGCTGTTGTTTGCTCGTGTGTTAGATTGCTTGTTTGTCGCGATGGCTCAAGATACTACCAAATTGTGTGACTTCACCAATACCAACAATAATGATTTTCTTAGCACTCCGATTGCTCCTCTTGCCAATACTGAATCTTGTGAAATCAATACTGCTTTGTTGAATCTTGTTATGAAAGATCAATTCGCTGGCCTTCCTAGTGAAGATGCCGCTACTCATCTGAATAGCTTCGTTGATTTATGTGATATGCAAAAGAAAAAAGATGTCGATAATGATGTTGTTAAATTGAAGCTATTTCCTTTTTCGCTTAGAGATCGTGCTAAAGCTTGGTTTTCGTCTTTGCCTAAAAATAGTATTGATTCTTGGAACAAGTGCAAAGATGCTTTTATCTCTAAGTATTTTCCTCCCGCTAAGATCATCTCTCTTAGAAACGATATTATGAATTTTAAGCAACTTGATCATGAACATGTTGCACAAGCTTGGGAGAGAATGAAATTAGTGATACGTAATTGCCCTACTCATGGTTTAAATTTGTGGATGATTATACAAAATTTTTATGCTGGATTGAATTTTGCTTCTAGAAATCTTTTAGACTCGGCCGCGGGAGGCACTTTTATAGAAATCACTTTAGGAGATGCTACTAAACTCCTAGATAATATTATGGTTAATTATTCTCAATGGCATACTGAAAGATCTTCTAATAAAAAAGTGCATGCGATAGAAGAAATCAATGTTTTGAGTGGAAAGATGGATGCACTTATGAAATTATTTGCTACTAAGAGTGTTTCTTCTGATCCTAATGATATGCCTTTTTGTACCTTGATTGAGAATAACAATGAATCTATGGATGTGAATTTTGTTGGTAGGAATAATTTTGGTAACAACGCTTATAGAGGGAATTTTAATCCTAGGCGTTATCCTAGTAATCCTTCTAATAATTATGGGAATTCCTACAAAAACCCTTATGGAAATTATAATAAGATGCCCTCTGATTTTGAAACTAATATTAAAGAAGTTATTTCTTCGCAAAAGAATTTTAATGCAATGATTGAAGAAAAATTGCTTAAGATTGATGATTTGGCTAGGAACGTTGATAGAATTGCTCTTGATGTTGATGCTTTGAAACTTAGATCTATTCCACCTAAGCATGATATTAATGAGTCTCTAAAAGCCATGAGAATTTCAATTGATGAGTGTAAAGAAAGAACCGCTAGGATGCGTGCTTCCAAAGATGCCTTTATTAAAGCGTGTTCTTCTAATTCTTATGAAAATCAAGATGAAGATCTAAAAGTTATTGATGTGTCCCCTATCAAATCTTTGTTTTGCAATATGAATCTTTATGAAACTGAATATGATCTTCCTTCACCTAGAAGGCGTTCCAAAAATTCGGAGTATTTAGATCTTTATGATGAAATTGACGAAAGTGGGATTGAAAGAAATAAAAATTTAGATGTTGCTAAACCCACTATATTGGATTTCAAAGAATTTAATTATAAAAGTTGCTCTTTGATTGATTGTATTTCCTTGTTGCAATCCGTGCTAAATTCTCCGCATGCTTATAGTCAAAATAAAGCCTTCACCGAACATATTGTTGATGCCTTGATGCAATCTTATGAAGAAAAACTTGAGTTGAAAGTCTCTATCCCTAGAAAACTCTATGATGAGGGGGAACCAACTATCAAAATTAAAATTAAAAATCATGAGTTTTATGCTTTGTGTGATTTGGGTGCTAGTGTCTCCACTATCCCCAAAACTTTGTGTGATTTGCTAGATTTCCGCGATCTTGATGATTGCTCTCTAAACTTGCATCTTGCGGATTCCACTATTAAGAAACCTATGGGAAGAATTAATGATGTTCTTATTGTTGCAAATAGGAATTATGTGCCCGTAGATTTCATTGTTCTTGATATAGATTGCAATCCTTCTTGCCCTATTATTCTTGGTAGACCTTTCCTTAGAACGGTTGGTGCGATTATTGATATGAAGGAAGGGAATATTAGATTCCAATTTCCATTAAAAAAGGGCATGGAACACTTTCCAAGAAAGAAAATAAAATTGCCATATGAAACCATCATGAGAGCCACTTATGGATTGCCTTCCAAAGATGGCAATACCTAGATCTATCCTCGCTTTTATGCCTAGCTAGGGGCGTTAAACGATAGCGCTTGTTGGGAGGCAACCCAATTTTATTTTATTTTTTTGATTTTTGTGTTTTTCTTCTGTTAGGGAATAAATAACCCATCTACCCTCTGTTTGGATGTGGTTTTGTGTTTTAATTAGTGTTTGTGCCAAGCTAGACCTATTGGATCTTCTTGGATGATAGTTATTTGATCTTGCTGTAATTTCCAGAAACTTTGCGTTCAGTGCCCGAATTACTAAAAATCATCAGAACGTGATAAAATAATGATTCCAATTTCTGATGATCAATAAACAAATTATCTAGGTAGTCTAATTTTGGTAGATATTTTGGAGTTCCAGAAGTTTGCGTTAGTTACAGATTACTACAGACTATTCTGTTTTTGACAGATTTTGTTTTTCGTGTGTTGTTTGCTTATTTTGATGAATCTATGGTTAGTAAAATAGTTTATAATCCATAGAGAAGTTGGAATACAGTAGGTTTAACACCAAAATAAATAAATAATGAGTTCATTACAGTACCTTGAAGTGGTTTTATGTTTTGTTTCTCTAACGGAGCTCACGAGATTTCTATTGAGTTTTGTGTTGTGAAGTTTTCAAGTTTTGGGTGAGTTCTTTTGATGGATTATGGAACAAGGAGTGGCAAGAGCCTAAGCTTGGGGATGCCCATGGCACCCCCAAGATAATCCAAGGACACCAAAAAGTCAAAGCTTGGGGATGCCCTGGAAGGCATCCCCTCTTTCGTCCACTTCCATCGGTAATTTACTTGGAGCTATATTTTTATTCACCAACATGATATGTGTTTTGCTTGGAGCGTCTTGTATTATTTGTGTCTTTGTTTGTTAGTTTTCCACAATCATCCTTGCTGTAAACACCTTTTGAGAGAGTCATCTATGAATTAAAATTTGATAGAATACTCTATGTGCTTCACTTATATCTTTTGAGCTATGTAGTTTTGCTCTATGCACTTCACTTATATCTTTTGAGCATTATAATTTTGCTCTATGTGCTTCACTTAGATCTTTTAGAGCACGGTGGTGGTTTGTTTTAAAAGAAACTATTGATCTCTCATGCTTCACTTAAATTATTTTGAGAATCTTAATAGCATGGTAATTTGCTTAATATAAATATGCTTGGTGTTCAAGATATGTGAAATTTTCTTTTGAGTGCGTTGAATACTAAGAGAAGATTGAAGCATGATAATTGTTTTGAGATATGGAGGTGATAATATTAGAGTTATGCTAGTTTAGTAGTTGTGAATTTAAAGAATACTTATGTTAAAGTTTGTGATCCCCGTAGCATGCACGTAGCGGTGGTCTTTTCCTACCAATCTATCCCCCTAGGAGCATGCACGTAATACTTTGCTTTGATAACTTCTAGATTTTTGCAATAAGTATATGAGTTCTTTATGACTAATGTTGAGTCCATGGATTATACACACTTTTTCCCATCATTCCACCATTGCTAGCCTCTCTAATACCGCGCACCTTTCGCCGGTATCATACACCCACCATATACCTTCCTCAACACAGCCACCACACCTACCTATCATGGCATTTCCATAGCCATTCCGAGATATATTGCCATGCAACTTTCCACCTTTCCGTTTATTATGACACGCTCCATCATTGTCATATTGCTAGCATGATCATATAGTTGACATCATATTTGTGGCAAAGCCACCATTCATAATTCTTTCATACATGTCACTCTTGATTCATTGCATATCCCAGTACACCGCCGGAGGCATTCATATAGAGTCATATTTGTTCTAAGTATCGAGTTGTAATTGTTGAGTTGTAAGAAAAATAAAAGTGTGACAATCATCATTTTCTAGAGCATTGTCCCAAGTGAGGAAAGGATGATGGAGACTATGATTCCCCCATAAGTCGGGATGAGACTCCGGACGAAAAAAAAGAGAGGCCAAAAAAAGGAGAAAAGGCCCAAATAAAAAAATATGAGAGAAAAAGAGAGAAGGGACAATGTTACTATCGTTTTACCACACTTGTACTTCAAAGTAGCACCATGATCTTCATGATAGAGAGTCTCTCGTTATGTCACTTTCATATACTAGTCGGAATTTTTCATTATAGAACTTGGCTTGTATATTCCAATGATGGGCTTCCTCAAATTGCCCTAGGTCTTCGTGAGTAAGCGGGTTGGATGCACACCCACTTAGTTTCTTTTGATGAGCTTTCATATACTTATAGCTCTAGTGCATTCGTTGTATGGCAGTCCCTACTCACTCACATTGATATCTATTGATGGGCCTCTCCATAGCCCGTTGATACGCCTAGTTGATGTGAGACTATCTTCCCCTCATTTTGTCTTCTCCACAACCACCATTCTATTCCACATAGTGCTATGTCCATGGCTCACGCTCATGTATTGCGTGAAGATTGAAAAAGTTTTGAAAAAGTTAGAGTATGAAACAATTGCTTGGCTTGTCATCGGGGTTGTGCATGATTTAAATACTTTGTGTGGTGAAGATAGAGCATAGCCAGACTATATGATTTTGTAGGGATAACTTTCTTTGGCCATGTTATTTTGAGAAGACATAATTACTTTATTAGTATGCTTGAAGTGTTATTCTTTATGTCAATATGAACTTTTGTCTTGAATCTTTCTAATCTGAATATCCATACCACAATTAAGAAATTTTGCATTGAAATTATGCCAAGTAGCACTCCGCATAAAAAATTCTCTTTTTATCATTTACCTACTCGAGGACGAGCAGGAATTAAGCTTGGGGATGCCTGATACGTCTCCAACGTATCTATAATTTTTGATTGCTCCATGCTATATTATCTACTGTTTTGGACTATATTGGGCTTTATTTTCCACTTTTATATTATTTTTGGGACTAACCTATTATCCGGAGGCCCAGCCCAGAATTGCTGTTTTTTTTTGCCTATTTTAGTGTTTCGAAGAAACACAATATCAGACGGAGTCCAAACGGAATAAAATCTTCGGGAACGTGATTTTCTCACCGAACGTGATCCAGGAGACTTGGACCCTGCTCCAAGGAACAAAAGAGGCGGTCACGAGGGTGGGGGCCGCCCCCCCCTAGGGCGCGCCCCCTGCCTCGTGGGCCCCTCGGTGCTCCTCTGGTGTACTCCTTCCTCCTATATATACCCACGTACCCCCAAACGATCAGAATAGGAGCCAAAAACCTAATTCCACCGCTGCAACTTTCTGTATCCACGAGATCCCATCTTGGGGCCTGTTCCGAAGCTCCGCCGGAGAGGGCCGTCATCACGGATGGCTTCTACATCATCCTAGCCTCTCCGATGAAGTGTGAGTAGTTTACCTCAGACCTTCGGGTCCATAGTTAGTAGCTAGATGGCTTCTTCTCTCTTTTTGGATCTTAATACAATGTTCTCCCCCTCTCTTGTGGAGATCTATTCGATGTAATCTTCTTCTTTTGCGGTGTGTTTGTTGAGACCGATGAATTATGGGTTTATGATCAAGTCTATCTATGAACAATATTTGAATCTTCTCTTAATTCTTTTATGTATGATTGGTTATCTTTACATGTCTCTTCGAATTATCCGTTTGGTTTGGCCAACTAGATTGGTAGTTCTTGCCATGGGAGAAGTGCTTAGCTTTGGGTTCGATCTTGCGGTGTTCTTTCCCAGTGACAGAAGGGGCAGCAAGACACGTATTGTATCGTTGCCATCGAGGATAACAAGATGGGGTTTATTTCATATTGCATGAATTTATCTCTCTACATCATGTCATCTTGCTTAAAGTGTTAGTCTGTTTTTAACTTAATACTCTAGATGCATGCTGGATAGCGGTCGATGAGTGGAGTAATAGTAGTAGATGCAGAATCGTTTTGATCTACTTGTCACGGACGTGATGCCTATATACATGATCATGCCTAGATATTCTCATAACTATTCTCAATTCTGTCAATTGCTCAACAGTAATTTGTTCACCCACCGTAGAAAACTTATGCTCTCGAGAGAAGCCACTAGTGAAACCTATGGCCCCCGGGTCTATTCTCATCATATCAATCTCCATCATTTTAATCTTGTTATGTTTTTTACTTTGCCTTTTACTTTTCACTTTGCATCTTTATATCAAAAATACCAAAAATATTATCTATCGGATCTCACTTCCGTAAGTGACCGTGAAGGGATTGACAACCCCTAATCGTGTTGGTTGCGTTGAGCTCTTTGTGTTGTGTAGGTACAAGGGACTTGCGCGTGGCCTCCTACTGGATTGATACCTTGGTTCTCAAAAACTGAGGGAAATACTTACGCTACTCTGCTGCATCATCCCTTCCTCTTCGGGGAAAACCAACGCAAGCTCAAGACGTAGCACGTACGTAGCGTTGTCATTCTGGTCGCGAACGTGTACGTACATATATACTAGTGGATGTAGAGGCGCGCACGTAGCATGTACACATACGTACAGCGGCCAGGGTGCAAGAAAGAAAATACAGCCATGTATGTGTACATACGGGCGGTGTCTCGAACGCCTACTCGCGCATACGTACGGCGAGGGCTCGTGTACATGGCTGGGTCGGAACGGAGAAACAGCGTCGTCGTCGTGTTCATGGGTCGGAACGGAATGCGTTGTCGTGTTCATCGGGAGGGCTTGGACGGAAGAGGCGATGGAAACGAGGCCTGGCGTACTGCACAACGGAGGAAACAGACCTCCTACGGTCGAAACGGGGGTCCTGTTGATCGGGAGGGGTGTGGCGTACCGCAAAACGGAGGAAACGGACCTCCTACGGTCGAAACGGGGGTCCTGTTGATCGGAAGGGGTGTGGCGTACCGCAAAACGGAGGAAACGGACTTGTGTTGGAGCGCTACGGTCAAAACGGGGGTCCTGTTCATCGGGAGGGGTGTGGCGTACCGCAAAACGGGACTCCACGGGATACTGCTCATCTCCACCGTCGACCCCCTCCAGCCTCCACGAGCTACTGTTCATCCACCGTCGACCTCCTCCAGCCTCCACGGGCTCCTGTTCATCCAGCCTCCACCGTGCGCTACTCCACCGGCTACTGTTCAACCACCCCTCCGTCGTCTACTGTTCATCCAGCCCTCCACACCATGGGGTCCTATTCAACCACCCCTCCACGGGCACCCCTCCACCGTCTACTGTTCATCCTGCCCTCCACACCACAGGGTCCTGTTCATCCAGAGGCAACGCCACCGCTCACTGTTCATCCAAACCCCCCCGCAACGCTCACTGTTCATCCCATCGATCGGCTTCATTTAGTAGCAGTAGCCAAGGAATCGCTCGATCGGGTTCAGTTAACAGCCATCGATCGATTGCTCGGGTTCAGTAACGCGTAGCCTGCAGTGCAATCGCTCGGGTTCAGTTAGAGCCCAACGCCTCGCTCGGGTTCAGTTAGAGCCAACGCCTCGCACACACCCGCGTACGTGTACGAGAGAAACGCGCATCACTCGGCCCCCGACATCCCACCGTAACCGGGAACTCCCCGAAATTTTCCTCCCCCTCACTTCTACCATGGTTTTTTCCGTCATGGACGGCCCAAAGAATGTCATGCAACTGCGTCTCCGGCCCACCCAGGACGAAAAGCCCATTTTCTGTCATGATTTTTTGTCATAGAAGTAGGAGCCCACCACATCTATGATGATACCGGGTTTTGTCACAATTATTGTCATAGAAGTGTCATATGTATGACAGAAAAAAATTCGTTTGGCCCAAAATGTCATGGATGTGTCTTTTTTTGTAGTGCCTGTTGGGCCCACCTGTCATAGACGCAAAGGCAGGAGCAGTAAGTAGAAGCTTTCGCTACACGCTATCCCTACCGCACGAGGTGGACGGACATGCAGCAGTGGATTAGATACTGTAGAAGTAGGAGTAACATCATTGTTCGTCTTCTCAAAGAGGCGAAGAGCCAAGCGCAACCCGAACGTGGCAGTTGCGAACGCTCGCGTGGTGCGGTTCCTTGGAGTACTAGCCAGGCTCTTGCATGAGACAAAATTGCTATTGTTTAACAATTAAACTCCATTATCCATTGGTTGATACTCATTCTGCATAGGTCCACGCGCTTAGCACCGTTTCCTCTTGGGGTCACCAATGTTATTTTGCTAATTAATAGCATTGCATGCAATGAACTAGCCATTGCAAGTCATTAAAAGCATGCACACCTCTCATCTCTTATTGGTTGATATGTCAAGAAACAAGAAACAAGGTAGAAGTTAATGCATCGTGCCTAAGTGTTTTGGGACTATTTGGTTTTCGTAAGATGACTTACACACCTAGATGGAGGGAATAGTATAGCCCTGTAAACCAGAAAGGAGTATTTGCCTTTCTAGAGATTTCAACAAGTGACTAGACTACACCGTGTGCAGTACTCCCTCCCTTCCGGATTACAGGGCTCAAATCTCATGAACCAAGGCATTTTGCGATTGGAGGAATGCATCTCGTACTTTACAAAACTACCCTAATTAAACTCATGCATTAATTACGTAGTTCTCTCGTTTTCCTCTCCACCTTGGTCGCGGTGCACAATATTGAGCACTCCTATATGACTAGCCGCTCTATCTACATGCGGGACATTTCAAAGCATCCGGGCCCACGTGCCATCCACCAAATCACAGCGAGGTGCTACAGTCGAGACTCACCTATCACCCCGGTGTGGCCGTCATGACCCGTCGTATCACAAAACCCACACCTTTACCAACAGTGGTAAGGTGGCCTCCAAGTTGGACTGGACGAAGCAACCATCATTTCACTGGAACGCTCGTTCAAGCCCTTTCTTCCCTTTCTTGAAGAAAACCTCACTCCAGGCGTCACGTAACTGGTGTGTGTGTGAGAGATTCTGAGAGACGGAGTGCATGTGTGCGACTCTACTCTTCGGACATGTACTCAACCTTTTGCATCGGGATATAAGTATAATGGTATTTACTTTAGCTAGTGATTTACTTGGCCATGTTAATGTGGTTGTGTCAAAAAAATGTCACTTCCTGCTCGTGATTTGCGTTATATAATTACAAGCAAGATTCTCGTGCATTGCAGGGAACATCAATATGCATTTGTTTACAAAACACCTGTTGTGATTGACCCATGCAGGAGTAATCCCATGTGTAAAAACTAATGATATCTTGAGAATTTTATCGGAAAACTGGTATCTCGAGAATGTCATCGAAAAAATGAAAGATCAGAGAGAAGGCGAGGAGGAGTGGAGCGTGGTGGTGACTGGTGGTCGGAATGGGCGGAGGCATGGGGCTGGACGGCGCCGGCAGGCGGCAGCGGCCACCATGCATGCTAGACTGTTCCAGAGACTTATTCCTTTTTTAATTGCTAAGCAATGAGGTTGCGGGAGATAATGATGTGGAGAGAGGTGCGGGTATCTTTTGTAAAATTATCATAGTTTGCTTTCTATCCTCAGATATAGATCATACGGTCTATATTACAAGATGGCAGGCACACTATCACCGCCAACTCATTTTTTTATAAGGGTACAGATGATAAGTTTGCTGACTACTAAAGTAAAGTGGAATTTGTCCATGTTATTCAAGTAAATAAAGGTGATTGTTTATCATATGGATAAGGTTGGATGAAGGGTGGTAGGAACAAATGCTCCGCCTAGAGCATGTGTGTGTGAGATGGAGTCTTAGTGTGTGTGTGTGAGAGAGAGAGAGAGGAGAGAGAGAGATGGAGTCTTAGTTTGTGTGTGTGTGAGAGAGAGATATGGAGTCTTAGTGTGTGTGGGGGAGTGCGTGCATGCATGCGTGTGTGTGTGTGTGTGTGTTTGTGTGTGTGAGAGAGAGAGATGGAGTCTTAGTGTGTGTGGGGGGGTGCATGCGTGTGTGTGTGTGTGTCTGCGTGTGTGTGTGTGTCGCGGGGTCCTCTGTGGCGGATGCAATTTAAGTGTGCATGGCTTCATCATAAAGAGGTGATGTGTATGGCAGAGGCCACCAACGATGGGGTGCGAGAGAGAAAATGCCCGTAGAGAGGGAAGAGAAGGTGTGTGTGCGTGAGAGGAGTCGACATCGAGAGAACGTGTTTGTTCGAGAGGAAGACCACCATGTATCGATGGTGCATGTAGGCAGGAATTAAACAAAGGGATGGTCTTATTGGTTTTGGGGATATAGGGGAAGAGTGAGAGGCGGGGGTAGCTAGAAGGAGATTGTTAAGTGTGAGTGTGTGTTTTACCCATCCAGGTGGAAGTTATGTGCACAAAAGAGGAGAACGATTCGATGTGGCGTTAGGATTGAGGGTAATTAACTACGTATGGAGACATAGAGACCTTGAACATGCATGTGTGAGAGGTATACATGTATACGTGGGATGTGTGTGTGTGCGCGCGCATGATCGAGATAAAAGAAAGAAGACATAAGTCCTAAGATCAATGACATGGGAGAGACGGATCGGTATGGCAATATGCATACATGTGAGAATGCAGGGAAGAAGGCCCGACAATTGAGCATGTGTTTTTGTCTTTAAGAGATAGTGGCGTGGGCTGGAGCACGCATCTATGGCGAGCAGAGGGAGTGAGGCGCAATGATTGTGAAAAAGAGACGAACCTATAAATGCATATGTATGGAGAGACATATATAGTGTGGGTGATAGGAAGCAAGACTCCGTGCGAGAAAGAAATGTTGATAGAGAAACTACAGATAGATACAGAGATGGAGATGCTAGCTAGAGGGACATCCGCTAGTTTGGGTGTTGGAGATGACCGTCGGGTGGTTCAAAGGGTGAAGTTATATATGTGTGTGAGAGGGCACTTGACTGCATGTAGAGAGAAACATATGTAGTGTGCGTGATAGGAATCAAGAGTGAGGGCGAGAAAGAAGGTTGATGGAGAAACATATAAATAGAAAGATAAATATGCTAGCCAGTGTGCGTTAGAGATAGGAGTCGAGTGGATCAGAAGGCTGGGTTATGTGTGTGGGTGTGAGAGAGATAGAGAGAGGGTGCATGTGAGTCACATACAAACAGATATCAGAGAGAAATGAGATCCAGAGAGACGGAGTTTTGTGTCTATGAGAGCCCACTTCAAGAATTCATCCAATTAACCAGTTAACTTGCCGATTAATCCCTACTCATAGGGTCACCGAGTAGTCGATAAATCGAAAAATCGTTCGATTAATTGATTAAATGGCCGATTAACTTGCCTATTAGCCGATTAATCCCCTACTCGCTAGCCAACCGAGCAGCTACCAGTTAACGATTTCCTCAACAATGTGCGAGAGAGAAAGATATTTCACAATGAGAGTGATAGCTAGAGAGAGATATGAGGGAACGCAAGATATCTCTAGGGAGAGAGGGTGTGTGTGAGCGACATACAAGAGAACAATGGAGAAATATGAGACCCTGGGAGACAGAGTTTGTGTTTGTGTGTGAGAAAGAGATATTGAAGAGGAAGAGTTGTAGGTTCTCATATCTAAGGAGCGAAAGACATCTCTGTATGAGGGGTGTGCGAGTGGCACACATGGGAATAGTAGAGAGAAATGAGACCCAGGGACACAAAGTTTTGTGTTTGTGTGAGAGAAAGAGATTCCACATGGAGAATCATAGTTAGAGACACACAGCAGGGAGCGAGATATACTTAGAGAGAGATAGAGTGATGAAGGTCGAGTGAGAGAGTACTGTCAGTGTGTTACGAAGATAAAAGATCATTGTCGACATACAGGTAGCACGAGAGATACCTGAGAGACGATGAACGCGTATAGGTCCAGAGAGATAGTCCTATATAAGCATGAGTGATAGCTATATGAGACGAATATCTGGATTAAAGGGGATTCAAATATTTAAACTGGAGATCACGACATCGATAATATCATAATGCAAATTGGTGTATCAAACATGCATATTCATTTGAATTTGTGCACACGTGCAATGTTATATAGTTTATCAATATTGGTGATCCATAGATTCTTCAATTACAAACAATGCATGGTTTATATGCAATTAATGTCTAAACGGGATTACACTATATGTTGCGTGTGTGAAACAAAGTATACATGTTTGAGAAGTAAAAAAACCGCATGAAACACACATTAATTGGAGACACTTAGCGAGGAATGCATACATTGGATTTCAACATAAAGTGGTTTCAAATATTTGAAAATCCAAATTGATGGATACAACCTTATGAATCCGAGATCATGCCATTTGTAAACCATATTTATGTATAAATGGTGTTGTGCTTTTGAAAGTATATATATAAAATGATGTATAAAGAATGTAATTCCAATTGAAAATGGATCCCGCCCGAAAAAAATAGAATACAAACAGGATTCGAATTGAGTTGGCACGGTAAACGTGTACTCTGCAAAATTTGAACGAAGCGGGGAAAGTCGCAGTAACCTCCCGAAACCAAAACTGCTAGATGGAAATCACTGCTGCCTATCCCTGCCATGCAAAGCCTATCTGCTCGATTTCTATAGGTTTCGATAGGGGTAGGTTTGTAATTTCACCCAAACGTGACGTAACCGCCTCTCACCCGGATTCATACATGGTGGGCGCCAAAACACAGTGTGTCCTCGGCCTAAATCGACTCCCTCCCCGATTCATATTCATACACGGTGGGCGCTAAAAACAAACTCTCGTCGGCAAATATTCGGTGTATGCGAGATTGCCGTCGTATCCCCAACCGACTAATATTGATGTGATGTAGTAGAAATTTGAAACGGGGACTAAGTTTGTAAATTTCCTCGCATTTGAGACAAGCGCGCCCTGAATACATGGTTCCCCCCTTCCACTCTACATCCCTTTTCCCCATTCGTACTCCGTGGGCACCAAAACACCCTCTCCACCCCACCCTCCTCCGTCCGCCGTCGTCCGCCACCCCATCCACCATCGTCCTCCTCCACCATGCCGGAGCTGATACCCTGACGCCGCCGTCCATTACAAGAGATCGACCTCTCTCATCCACGGCTTCGGACCGGGATCCTTGCATCCCGTCCTCTCGCTTCATCCCCGCAGTCGTCCACCTTGTCGGCGCCGCTCCTACGACCGTCTCGTCCACCGCGCCCCGCCGCCACCGTCTACCCTCCTAGATCTGCTTCCACACCGCCGACAGCCATCGCTACCGCAGCACCGTCAAATTCTCAGCAGATGCGTACACGGCGCCGCACCAGAGGCGGTACTCTTTCGTATCTGCTCAACTTATTTATCGCAGCAAGAAAATAGATCGCCACTGCTTTACTCTGATTTCTTGTCTTGGTTGCGAAGTTGCCTTTGTCCGGTTTGCACCTTCAGATCCGCCATGGCACGCTCAACGGTATACTCCCAATGCTTATGGTTTTCCCCTTTTATATTCCACACTAGTTAAATCACAATAGACTAAATTTCAAAATTGGGTCAGTCGATTTTTCAGAGCTCGCCGGAGTTCGCCGGTGCGATCGAAGGGGCTCGGGTGGTTGTGGGGCCTCGCGAACGAAGAAACCTCGACGCAGGTGGGGGTGGGGGTGGCGAAGGAACACAGGCGGTGGGTGCCGGTGGTCCGGCCGGCGGCCCGTGCGGTGTTCTGTATGGGAAAAATCAGAGACGAGGAAGAAGAAGGGTTAGGAGACGTAGGATCTTCATCCAACTGCCTGAAATGGTCGAGAGACAGCTGGGAGTTGCATTCTTAATGCGCTCTGGTTCATCATGTGTAGGCACTGCGCAACCAACATTTTATTATCCAAAATCTTCTTGCTCTTCTTTACCATGTTCCTCTTCCGTTCTTCTTTAATATGTACTCTCTCCGTTCCTAAATACAAGTCTTTGTATAGATTCCACCATGGACTACATATGGAGCAAAATGAGTGAATCTACACTCTAAAATGTATCTGGATACATCTGTATGTGATCCATAGTGGAAATCTCTACCAAGACTTATATTTTGGAATGGAAGGAGTATGATAGTAGTATAGTATGTTCCTTGTACTGAAGATGAGCAGGGACATTTGCAGTGTAGAGGTCTATACGGTCGGTTGTGATGGACACTTTGAGTCTCTTTGATTCATAGGATCTTGTAAACATAGGAATAGGATTTGTAGTGGCCTGCCCACTTGAATCCTATAAGAATAGCAAGGAAATGCGAGGAGATGTGTCGCCTTTGAGAGTTACACTAATATTAACAGTACCGCACCTTCACTTGAAGAGAGCTGGTATCCGAAGCCTTTCTAGACGTACCGGCAATACTAGCACATATATTCCAGCAAGTTCCACTTTGCTGATTTTACTCTGATGCTTAAGGTTTTCCCATTATATCTACACCATGATCTGTGTAGCTGCTTTGTGTCGCACTAGCAGCAGTCCACTCTAGAAGCTAAACACTACAATGACTTACAAAATTGGCACCAAGGCATTGAGTGCCATTTTGGATGCAATGAAACTCATACGCTCCCCACCTGTTGATTCTTGTTCAGAATATGATCCTAATGACTATTCTAACCTCAAGGAGTCAAAGGCAGATGGCCTGTCCTGTTCACCCATCAAGGTGCCTGTTCTAATTTGGCAATGTTTTATTGATTGCGGGTATCTTCCATATGGTGTCTTGCATTTCTTCTACTTTGTTGCACCGCCATCTGCTTAGTTTACTCATTTCTTCTACTTTGTTCTTGTGCATCAGACATCAAAAAGGAAGATGGTGATTGACGAACCTGAAGGAGCACCAGCAAAGTCCTTGAAAAACATGGTGGTGCCGGAGAAATCAGGCAGCACCCCACTTATATTGGCTGTACAACCAGTGACACAAAATGTAGGACCGACTCCAGCAGACTATACCCATACTTCACTGGCCACACCACTAGCCCCACCACACAAGACCTGCACTCCAGCAAAAGGTATACCGATTTCATTTGCCATAGCACCAGCTGTACCACAGAAAAATCCCACTCCAGCAAAAAGTACAGGAAGTCCACCGGCCGAAGACCTATCCCAACTGTAGACACGGCCAATTCCTGCAGATTGGAAGCCCATTCCATTTATTCCCAGTTTAAAAGACAATTCTTTCAATGTTGTTAGGGACTACGTGCATATATTCCCATCATGGGAAGATTATTGTGAAGACAAACACCATTTTCACATCTTCATGTCCAACTTACGTGTAAGTGCTATTATTCATGGTTATTATTTTCCTATTTTCTGCTGATTGAACACATCAACGATTTACATTACATTGTTGTAACTAGGCGAGGGTCAATCTGGATAGTCATGACGAGCAAAGCTTGCTTGTGCTTTTCAAGGAAGCATTGCAGCAGTATCGGTGTTACCTGAGGAAATCACACTTTGATGGCAAGTCTATAAACGAATTTCCAGTGAAGTCTCCTGTGCTAAATTTAGAAGACATTGAATGGAAAAACCTTGTTATGCACTAGTCTCGTTCCCAGGATGAGGTACTGTCTATGAAATCACATGACAATTTGAACTTCTACTTTTCCACATGTGCCTTATGGATCTTTTTTGCAAGAAATCTGCTCGAAGAAGAATTCGGGTTTGACAAGAACGACAGTATATCGCAAATATGCTACCCGCTGCTTTGCTCTTGTTAGTACCTGTTGTCATGTATCACTGTACTTGCGTACATACCTGGTTCATTATGTGACAGCAGTATGCATGATAACTTGCTTATCAATTGTTCACTCCAAATTATCCGATCTGTATAAATGGTTACATTAGTGTAGAATATATCCGATGCCAATGTTTTTTTAGCTCTGCATTGTTCTTGTAAGTACATGCTGTCCTTTATCAGTGTACTTATAATGACAGGTAGTTGTTCATGTACCATCACTCTGTAGCTTATTTACCTTTGCCCTCCATTTTCTACACATCAGATCTATATTTACTCTTACCATAAGGTTGGTACTGAAGAAGTTTAGTTGTGCATTGCTCTTGGTTGTACCTTTTGCCTATATCACTTCACTTACGTTTATAGCTACTTGGTTATGTAGCATCACTCTTCATCTTATCTTAAATATTCTCCATTTTTTCGTATATTATCATATCTATATTTATTCTTAACAAAATGTAGAATAAAGGCAATGCTTTTGAAGAAGATTCTATGGTAAACTTCTTGAATTTCCCCCCCATCAGCATGGACAAGGCCTTTATAGAGCATGTCTTCACCAATAATATAAGTTTGTCCATCTCAAGCCTTCAAGCTTTGTTGTATATATTTGGTTAGGCATGACTACAACAATTGTTTATTTTTGGTGTTTGCATCAAATTGCTTGTTTAAAGTTTATTATGTAGTTCATAAACAAAAGTTTGTCCTTTCTCAATTTAAGTTTTCAGTTGTACAACCAAGTTCCTTCTTCATACCATGTAAATTAAACTATACAGAGCAAGTGATCTTCTTCTGCACTACATGTATGCTTCTGTTCTTCATCTGTAATCCAGTGGTGTGGTGAACCTACCCACTATAGCACAATGTCATATTCTGCAATGTCTTAATTATGAACAATGTCATATCATTCTACTATTATTTAAACCGTCTCTTTATTTGCCAATCTGAAATGATATAAATTGACAGCACACTAACCATTGATACTTATGAGTTCTTGATCTATAATCCAGTGGTGTCGTGAAGCTGCCAACTCCTTCACAATGTCATTTCCTGCCATGTCTTGACCTGAACAATACCATATTGTGTTAATGCAATTTTAAACTGTGTCACTTTATTCGTCAGTAAGAAATGTGATGAATTGTCAGCACTGATACTTTTATGTGCAAAACCTGTCACCTGTCTGCTTGTTTATCTTTTAGAGTGAGGAAGATATAAGTGTTGAACAAGCGCAGTCTCATCATCTTGCTCAGCTGCTTGCGCTGCAGCTCCCCAGCAGGGCTAACCTTTCTTGAACTCTATTGAAGTGATGTCAGTTTTGTATATTATTTTGTCGGCGTGTTTATTTGCACTGGTGGCGATCTTTGATGCCTAGTGTATGTAATCTGTTGTCTGCTTGTGCTTTATTACCATAGTGGCGAACTTTGATGCCCAGTGGATGTAATATGCCGTAATTTCTTTATTGTATAGTCTAGGTTTTTTCTTATTCACAATGCTACAGTTATTTTACTGGATATATATATATATATCATGTCTTCGTAGTAAACCGACCAAATCGTAAAATTACGCTACATAATCAGGCCATCATGCAATCACGATGTAGGTTGGGCCTGAAATGTGCCAAACAACTCATGGGCCGGCAGCAGCCCGAAATGAACCCGGCCCATGATTGTGCGAATCAAATCACGGGCTTTTAACAGGCCAAAATTGTCTCGGTCCTTGTTTGGCCCAATCAGATATCGGCTGCGAGCAGGCCGGATGCAAACCGGGGCGTAGTTAGGCCCAACTATATGACGGGCTTTTAACAGGCCGAAGTTAATATAGGGCCGAAATGTTAAACGGGCCCTTAACAAGCCAGAACTAATATTAGGCCGAATTACTAAGTGGGCCTTTAGCAAGTGGGCCCAAAAGCATAGTGTCCAGTTGATGGGCCGAATCTGACATGGGCCATAATACGGGTCGAACCTGATCTAGGCCGTAATTTGGCCCAGAACGTGGTAGGCTTTTAACGGGTCGGATCTCATATGGGCCACTATTAGACCCGGAGCGTGGCAGGCCATTAATGGACCGGATCAAATATGGGCCGACATTTGGCCCAAAACATGGCAGCCAGTTAATGGGCCGGCCTACTAGGGTCCTCAAAATCTTGTGGGCCTACAGCTGGGCCGGCCCATTAATGTCTGCGAAATCTCATGGGCCTTTAGCTGGGCTGGCCCATTATGATCCGCAAGAATCTTGTGGGCCTTTACCTGTGCTGGCCCATTATGGCACACAAAAATCTTATGGGCCTTTACCTGGGCCGACCCATTATGGCCCGCAAAATCTTGTGGGCCTTTAGCTGGGCCAGCCCATTATGGTCCGCAAAATCTCGTGGGCCTTTAGCTAGGCCTGCCCATTATGGTCCGCAAAATCTTGTGGGCCTTCAGTTGGGCCGGCCCATTTAAACTTGATGGCCCGATACACGTGTCAACATATCATAGGCACGTCTCGCCCATTGGATGAGTGACACCTGTGCCAACGCGGACCTGACATGTGTCTCCTCCAGCCAATGATGATTTTACACGTGGAAAATCCCCATTGGTCGGGGCTGTTAACGGGTTATCGGATCCAAAACCCAACCCGATAGCTTAACGGCGTTCCATTATGGTGGATGCCATGTGTCGGTCACCCTTGACGAAAGCACTTTTGTGACCCGATAGCCCAATATGCCTTATGTTCTAGTTCGAGAGGTAAGTGACATGCTTTTCCATAAACCATTTTATACGGAGACATACCCATAGGATTTTTATATGCAGTTCTATAGGCCCATAATGCATCATCAAGTTTCTTGGACCAATTCTTTCTAGATCTATTAACAGTCTTTTGCAAAATTAATTTGAGTTCTCTATTACTCAATTCTACTTGACCACTAGACTGTGGGTGATAATTTTGGTAATGTCATGGAACACTTCTACGACAGCACATGTATGACTATCTTGATTCTGTCATAAAATCGTCATGGATGTACATGCATGACAAAAAATGCGACCTACTATGACAAACACGTATCATCACGGAAGTGTATTTTTTTGTAGTGAAGTCCACATACTCAACCATCATGTAGTCTTTGACAATTGCTAACACTCACGCAATACTTATGGGTATGGAGTTTTAATTGGACACAGAGAAAGATCAGGGCTTATAGTTTTGCCTCCCAACATTTTACCTCAAGGGTAATGTCAACAATAATAGTTCATGAAAACTCACATCCAATTAGCCATATATACTAGGATCTTTCCAACATATTGTGCTTGCCAAAAAATAAAATGTAAAAAGGAAAGGTGAAGATCACCATGACTCTTATGTAAGGTAGTAGATAAAAGTAAAAGATAGGCCCTTCGCAAAGGGAAGCAGAGGTTGTCATGCACTTTTATGGTTGGATGCATAAAATCTTAATGTGAAAGAACGCTACTTTATATTGCCACTTGTGATATAGACCTTTATTATGCAGTCCGTCGCTTTTATTTCTTCTGCATCACAAGATCGTATAAAGCTTATTTCCTCCACACCAATCAATCATACATATTTAGAAAGCAATTTTTATTGCTTGCACCGATGACAACTTACTTGAAGGATCTTACGCAATCCATAGGTAGATATGGTGGACTCTCATGGCAAAACTGGGTTTAAGGGTATTTGGAGGCACAAGTAGTATCTCTACTTGGTGCAAAGAATTTGGCTAGCATGAGGGTAAAGGCAAGCTCAGTCATGTTGGATGATCCATGACAATATAATTTATCTCAGATGTAAGAAAACATAACCCATTATGTTTTCTTCCTTGTCCAACGTCAACTCTTTAGCATGTCATATTTTAATGAGTGCTCACAATCATAAAAGATGTCCAAGATAATGTATTTATATGTGAAGACTTCTCTTTCTTTATTATTTCCTATTAATTGCAACGATGACCAAAACTATGTTTGTCAACTCTCAACAACTTTTATTCACCATACTCTTTATATGTGAGCTCATTACTCTCCATAAGATCCATGATCTCTTTTATTTCTTTTTATTCTTTCTCTTTTCTTTTATTCACTCAAGATCATAGCAAGATAATCAAGCCCTTGACTCAATACTAATCTTTATTATATATAGCTCACGGACTCGATTACATAGGAAGATCATAAAACAAAATTCACAACTAGATCATACCAAAAACTTTATTCTACTAGATAAAGATATTACTAAAAGGATAAAACTAAGAAAAACAGTAAAGATAAAAGTGATGGTGATACGATACCGGGGCACCTCCCCCAAGCTTGGCAGTTGCCAAGGGGAGTGCCCATACCCATGTGATTATATCTCTTTTGCCGGTGAAGGAGTTGGAGTTGTGGATGATGTAGGCTTGTCGTCCCTCTTCCAAGGCATAGGCTCACCATCATAGAAGGATGATCGAGTCTCCTGAGTCCTCAAATCTGCAGCCAAACTCATCCTTTTGAATCTATATTCATACTCATAGTTTTGATTTTGTAGGTCATAGATTTGGGCTTGGAGGTGCTCAATTTCCGCATGAAGCTTGAAGATGGCCTCCCCAATGTCCTTGACGTCTAGTTTGTGGTTGTTGGTGAACTCCGTGATCATAATGTGATAGGAGTCGAGTCCACGCTCCACCATCTCCCGACACTTGAAAACTTGTTGCTCCAATGCCTCGAGCCTTGCCTCCGTGCTTCCGGTCTTCCTTGGTCCCTCAACATCGCAGATGTGCAACAACCCCTCACGCATCTCAATAGTTTGAGGGTGTTGCAGCACCTCCGCGAGATAGGGGTTGATGACCTTCTCGAAGAACTTGTCCTTGGGGGCACTTGAAGACGACATGACGACCTAGATCTGTCAGAAAAACAGCTCGAAACAAAGACGAGAAATATTTGCGTGATACAGGAGTCAAAACCTCCGGGAGATTATATAATGAATTTTTACCGACCAAAATACGTAACGTGCAAGAAAACGGAGTCCGGAGAGCGCACGAGGTGCCCACGAGGTAGGGGCGCACCCAGGGGGGTAGGGCGTGCCCTCCACCCTCGTGGAGCCCTCGTGTCCTTTCCGGACTGCTTCTTATTTTTCTATTTTTCTAAATATTCCAAAACGGAGAAAAATTGCCATTAGAACTGTTTTGGAGTCGGTTTACTTACCGTACCACATACCTATTCCTTTTCAGAGTCTGAAATGTTCCGGAAAGTGTCCCTTATGTATTCCTCCGCGGTTAGGTTTCAATAACATTGGTTTCAACATTTATAGGATTACCTGAGATATAATGTTTGATTCTTTGACCGTTCACCACCTTCGGATTTGTGCCTTCGAAGTTGTTGATTTTTATGGCACCGGGACGATAGACCTCCTTGATAACGTAAGGACCTTCCCATTTAGAGAGAAGTTATCCTGCAAAAAATCTTAAACGATAGTTGTATAGCAATACATAGTCACCTACATTAAACTCACGCTTTTGTATCATTTTGTCATGCCATCTTTTAACTTTTTCTTTAAACAATTTGGCATTCTCATAGGCTTGGGTTCTCCATTCATCAAGTGAGCTAATGTTAAATAACCTCCTCTCACCGGCAAGTTTGAAATCATAATTGAGCTCTTTAATAGCCCAATATGCCTTATGTTCTAGTTCGAGAGGTAAGTGACATGCTTTTCCATAAACCATTTTATACGGAGACATACCCATAGGATTTTTATATGCAGTTCTATAGGCCCATAATGCATCATCAAGTTTCTTGGACCAATTCTTTCTAGATCTATTAACAGTCTTTTGCAAAATTAATTTGAGTTCTCTATTACTCAATTCTACTTGACCACTAGACTGTGGGTGATAAGGAGATGCAATTCTATGATTAACATCATACTAAGCAAGCATTTTACAGAAAGCACCATGAATAAAATGTGAACCACCATCAGTCATTAAATATCTAGGGACCCCGAACCTCAGAAAAATAACTTCCTTAAGCATCTTAATAGAGGTGTTATGATCAGCACTACTAGTTGGTATAGCTTCTACCCACTTAGTAACGTAATCAACAGCAACTAAAATATGTGTATATCCATTAGAGGCAGGAAAAGGTACCATATAATCAAAGCCCCAAACAACAAATGGTTCAATAACAAGTGAATAATTCATAGGAATTTCTTGACGTCTACTAATATTACCAATTCTTTGACATTCATCACTAGATAAGACAAACTTACGGGCATCCTTGAAGAGAGTAGGCCAATAAAAACCGGATTGCAATACCTTATGTGCAGTTCTATCTCCAGCGTGGTGTCCTCCATAAGCTTCAGAGTGACACTTGCGTAGGATTTGTTCCTGTTCATGCTCAGGTACACAACGCCT
The DNA here is from genome assembly GCF_003073215.2 of Triticum urartu. Taxonomy (NCBI): domain Eukaryota; kingdom Viridiplantae; phylum Streptophyta; class Magnoliopsida; order Poales; family Poaceae; genus Triticum; species Triticum urartu. Next base: position 459,652,849 of record NC_053027.1, read on the forward strand.
AATAACACCACCTACTCCTTCTTTATAGAGATGTGGGTCATCCCAAAAGTAATGTCTTAAATCATATAAAAACTTCTTCTTTTGCTGGTATGTGAAACTAGGTGGTATAAATTTAGCAACAATGTAATTAGCATAATCAGCATACCATGGAGCAGTATGAGAAGCATTTATGACATTTAGTTGTTCATCAGGAAATCTATCATCAATAGGTAGTGGGTCATCAAGAACATTTTCTAACCTAGACAAGTTATCTACAACGGGGTTCTCAGCTCCCTTTCTATCAATAATATGCAAATCAAATTCTTGTAGCAAGAGAACCCATCTAATAAGTCTAGATTTAGCATCTTTCTTTTCCACAAGATATTTAATAGCAACATGATTAGTGTGAATAGTTACTTTAGAATCAACAATATAAGGTCTGAACTTATCGCAAGCAAATACAACTGCTAAGAATTCTTTTTCAGTAGTAGCATAATTTCTCTGGGCATTGTCTAGAGTTTTACTAGCATATTGAATAACATTTAATTTCTTATCAACTCATTGCCCTAGAACAGCACCTACAGCATAATCACTAGCATCACACATAATTTCAAAAGGTAAATTCCAATCAGGTGGCTGAACGTTAGGTGCAGAGATTAATGCTTTCTTAAGTATTTCAAATGCTTCTACACAATCATCATCAAAGACGAATGGTATATCTTTTTGTAATAAATTAGTCAGAGGCCAAGAAATTTTTGAGAATTCCTTAATGAACCTCCTATAAAAGCCGACATGACCAAGGAAACTTCTTATACCTTTGATGTCCTTGGGACACGACATCTTATAAATAGCGTCAACTTTAGCTTTATCAACTTCAATGCCCCTTTCAGAAATTTTATGCCCCAAGACAATACCTTCATTAACCATAAAGTGGCACTTCTCCCAATTCAAGACAAGGTTAGTTTCTTCACATCTATGCAAAACTCGATCAAGGTTGCTTAAGAAATCATCAAAAGAGGATCCATAAATGGAGAAATCGTTCATGAAAATCTCACAAATCTTTTCACAAAAGTTAGAGAATATAGCCATCATGCATCTTTGAAAGGTAGCATGTGCATTACATAAACCAAAAGGCATACTTCTATAAGCAAAAGTACCGAAAGGGCAAGTAAAAGTGGTCTTTGATTGATCATCAGCTGACACAGGTATTTGAGAGAAACCAGAATAACCATCTAGAAAGCAAAAATGTGTATGTTTGGATAATCTTTCTAGCATTTGATCAATGAAAGGTAAGGGGCAATGATATTTTTAGTAGCCTTATTTAATTTGTGGAAATCAATTACCATCCTATAACCTGTAATAATTCTTTGTGGAATCAATTCATCTTTATCATTAGGAACGACAGTAATACCTCCCTTCTGAGGAACACAATGGATAGGACTTACCCACTGACTATCGGCAACGGGATAAATTATACCAGCCTCAAGGAGCTTTAGTATTTCTTTTCTTACCACTTCTTTCATATTAGGATTCAGCCGTCGTTGGTGATCAATAACTGGTTTGGCATCTATCTCCAGATTTATTTTGTGTTGACATAGAGTGGGACTAATGTCCTTAAGATCATCAAGAGTATATCCAATAGTAGCACGGTGCTTCTTCAGAGTTTTCAATAATTTTTCTTCCTCCTCCTATGAAAGGTTAGCACTAATAATAACAGGGTATATCTTGTTTTCATCAAGATAAGCATATTTAAGAGTACCAGGCAATGGTTTAAGCTCAAACACGGGATCACCCTTGGGTGGAGGAGGATCCCCTAATATTTCAACAGGCAAGTTGTGTTTCAGAATAGGTCCCTGTTTAAAGAACACCTCATCTATTTCCCTTCTTTCATTCATAAACATATCATTTTCATGGTCTGGCAAATATTGTTCTAAAGGATCACTAGGAGGTACGAAAATAGAAGCAAGACCAATAATTTCATCTTTACTAGGCAATTCCTCTTCACGGTGTTGTCTACAAAATTTAGAAAAGTTGAACTCAGGAGACATATCACCTAAACCAATAGTAATGACATCATTTTCGCAGTCTATCCTAGCATTAACAGTGTTTAAGAAGGGTCTACCAAATATAATGGGACAAAAGTTATCTTGTGGGGAACCAAGAACAAGAAAATCAGCAAGATATTTAGCTTTCCCACACAAGACTTCAACATCTCTAAAAATCCCAATTGGTGAAATAGTATCCCCATTGGCAAGTTTAATTGTGACATCAATATCTTCTAACTCAGCAGGTGCAATATCATGCATAATTTCTTTGTATAAGTTAATAGGTATTGCACTAGCACTGGCACCCATATCACACAAGCCATGATAACAATGATCTCCTATTTTAACAGAAATAACAGGCATGCCTACAATAGGTCTATGTTTATCTGTAGCACAAGGTTTAGCAATTCTAGCAGTTTCATCACCGAAATAAATAACATGCCCATCAATATTATCAGCCAAGAGATCCTTAACAATAGCAATATTTGGTTCAACTTTAACTTGATCAGGAGGTGTATAGGTTCTAATATTGCTTTTACGAACCACAGTTGAAGCTTTAGCATGACCTTTAATCCTAACAGGAAAAGGTGGTTTCTCAACATAAGCAGTAGGAATAATAGGATCATTATAAGTGATAGTCATTTCTTCAACTTTAATAGGTGTAGCTACTTTTACTTCTATGGGAGGATGATATTTAAACCACTTCTCCTTAGAGATATCAACATGAGTAGCAAAAGATTCACATAAAGAAGCTACTATCTCAGAGTCAAGTCCATATTTAGTGCTAAATTTACGGAAAACATTGGTATCCATAAAAGATTTAACACAATCAAACTTAGGTGTCATACCTGACTCCTTACCTTCGTCGAGATCCCAATCTTCAGAGTTGCGTTTAATTTTTTCCAATAAATCCCATTTGAATTCAATAGTCTTCATCATAAAAGAGCCAACACAAGAAGTATCGAGCATGGTGCGATTGTTATCACAAAGCCGAGCATAAATTTTTTGGATAATCATTTCTCTTGAGAGCTCATGATTGGGGCATGAATATAACATTGATTTAAGCCTCCCCAAGCTTGAGCGATGCTTTCTCCTTCGCGAGGCCAAAAATTATATATATAATTGCGATCACGATGAACAAGATGCATAGGATAAAACTTCTAATGAAATTCCAATTTCAATCATTTGTAGTTCCATGATCCCATATCATCACATAGCCTATACCATGTCAATGCATCTCCCTTCAAAGATAAAGGGAAGACCTTCTTCTTAATAACATCATCGGGCATACCTGCAAGCTTAAATAATCCACAAACTTCATCCACATATATTAGGTGCTCATCAGGATGTAATGTTCCATCTCCTGCAAAAGGATTAGCTAGCAGTTTTTCTATCATACCCGAAGGAATTTCAAAGTAGACATTTTCATTTTCAGTAGGTTCAGTAGGTTGAGGAGCAACTCTTTACTCTACTGGTCGGTGTAGCGACCCGACCCAAATGGATCAAGTCTCTGTGCTTATGTGTCATCCCTGGATCAGTATGCTGACACACACAGTACTCGAAGGATTTATAACAGAGGTAAATCACATGTATAAAGTAACGTAAATACTATTACCTCAATCCAATATAGCGGAAGCAACAAGGTTGTGGTTTCCCATCAACACCAACGGCAAAGTTGAGTGTAGAAATCGTAACCCTAACGTAACACTTACTCGTCATAAGAAACCTGCAACATGAGACGTTGCAGCCCGAAACGGGTCAGTACATTGAATGTACTGGCAAATTCACATAGAGAGTAATGGAATGAAACAGCTATACTACATGCATATATGGCTGGTGGAAAAGCTCTATGGTTATAAGGTTTTTGCGTAAAGCCAATTTTTCCCTACTACAAAGGAATAAATTTTATTTACTATCATGGTGGTTGTGAAACATTGAGAATGGTTGACAGCATTCTCAATCCCAATTAAAAGTAATTAAAACCCAACAACATTAATTAGAAGTAACGTGATGAGATTCACAATGATATTCAAGTACTAGATACTCAAGTTGTCCATAACCGGGGACACGGCTAATCATGATTAGTTTGTAAACTCTGCAGAGGTTTGCGCACTTTTCCCCACATGACTCGATCGCCTCCGTTTGTTTTCTCGCACTACATGGTGTTTGAGAAACGGATGACCGAGACATAGTCTTTCAGAAGCGCTAGCACCTTACATGTGGGGTAGACCGGTACACCTACATCCCCTACATCTGCTAGTCCACCCCGTAAGAGTTCGCACAACTTAGTCAACTATGCTAGAGCCCATAGTAGCATGTGGCTGCACACGAAAGTTTCTAGCATGAATGATCTTATGATCCCTTTGAGCCTGGGTGGCGGTCCGAAAAAAAAACAGGCAAGTCCTGATAGACATCAGGTGCCTCAATCCACCCAGATGTGTGTTTAAGTTGCCACCTTAGATAAACCATTAAAATTATCAATCTCACATCTGTCATGGATATCACTCACCCAATCCACGTCTACTAGCATAGCATGGCATAATAAGCAACGTAGAAGTAACTCCCAAAGGTTTCATAATAATACAGGTAATAGGTACTACCTCATCTACTTCCCATCCCACAATTTAATTAGATCCTAATCATGCAATGTGAGAGGATTGATCTAATGCAATAAAACATGGGTTTTAGAAAAGATATGATCAAAGTGTGAACTTGCCTGCAATGTTGATGAAGATGATTCGCACTCAAAACTCGTGATAGATCTACTCGTCACACTCCGGTCAATCTATCGTAAGCAAACAATAGTAACCACACAATAAATACTCATCTAATGAACAAGTAAAACTCGAACGAGAGAATGAACCAGAAAGTTCAACTTAAGAACTCCGGTTGCAAAGAAAGAACGAACCGAACAAACGACGGAAAACAAACGGTGGAAGAAAACAACTCGATTCTAGCAAGTTGAAACTAGGTCAAATTTTACCGGGGCAAAAACTTGTTTAAGTTGATTAGACGGAAGGGCGGTTTCGAAACGAAACTCCAGGCGCTTGAATCACCTGATTCCGATAAACGAGCGAGAAGATAAACTAGAACGAAGATCGGATCTGAGATCGCGATCGCGGAATAAATCCGACGAGAAGAAAAAGAAGAACGGTTATACGAACAGGCGTCGTTAACCGTGAAATAATCGGTGATCACGTTCGTTGAGACAAACGGTCCGAAAGAAGAACGAAAACCAATCTAGGGTTTTCGGAAAAGAGATCGAAACGAAAAACCGATCTAGAACACCGGAACGGTTTAGCGAAAAATCGGAAAGAAAACGAATCGGTAGAGAAGAAAAGAATCGGAACGGTTTATAAGTAAAACCGAACCGAGGGAAAGAAGAGACGCGGCGCGGTACCTCCGGCGAACGAGGGCGACGGCGGCGTTGACGCAGGGCGGCGGCGGCGGTGTATGGCGGCGGCGGCGGTGACGCAGGGCGGCGGCGGCGCGGCAAGGTGCGGCGGCGGCGGTGACGCAGGGCGGCGCGGCGCGGGTGGTGACGCAGGGCGGCGCGGCGCGGGTGGTGACGCAGGGCGCGGGCGGCGGCTTAGGGCGGCGCGGCGCGGGGCACAAGGGGCGGCGCGGTGTGCTTGGGGCTTTGGGGCCTTGGATTTGATGTGTTTAGAGGGGGTGTGTGGGAGTATTTATATTGGGGAGGGGGAGAAAACTTGGTGTAGGGGTCAAGGAATTGGACTAGGACTAGGAAAGAAAAGAGGGAAAAGATCTAGAAAAAAAACGAAAGTAGATGAATCCTACTAGGAATCCACAAAGGACGGCGGCTCCCTGGCGCCTTGCGCCTGGTGCGGCTCCTCCCTGGGCGTGGCGCGCGATGGCCTCTGGCCTGGCTGGCTCGGTGGCTTGGGCCTTAGGCCCAAGTCGCTGGAGCTCTCTCTCTCTCTCTTTTCTTTTCTTTTTTTTTTCTAAAACTCTTCCGCGCTCGGAAAAACACAGAAAAACAAAATCTACCGGACTCCAAAACTAATAAAGTAAATTTTCCCCGACTCCTAAAAATGAGTCGAACAAAATGAACTTTACTCCGGGCCTAAAAAGAAAATTTTGAAAACGCGCATTTTTCCCTATCCAAATAAAATGCGAATAAACACCGGAAAACAAAGTTTGATCTATTTATTAAATCTTTATTTTTCCTATATTTGGGAAAGTCATATTATTCCCTCTCTCATATTTTTTTTGATAACGGAAAAATAATTGAAGATGAAATAAATAAATCAAATGATCCTCTTTTCCAATTCGAGAAAACTCTCAAATAAGAAAATAACGAAATCTCCAACTCTCTCCGAAGGTCCTTGAGCTGCGTGAAATTTCTAGGATCGACCAAAAAGCAAGAAAATAAGATAGGCATGATGGTCTAATATTCCAAATTGAAAATAATATAAATTCAAAGAACTTTGAATTTAATTCTTTGAAACTCCCAACTCATATTTCATATAATTTGAAGAAGTCATTTTATCTTCTCTCGTGAAAATCATTGAGTCACATAAAGTTTCAGAATTGGAATATTTTCAAATGAAATTCAAATATTTTCAACACCCCTTGTCATTTAAATAAATGGAAGAAGTCATGTCATCTTCTCTCCGGGATTTAGTGTTTGAAAAGCATTTGAATTCATGGAGATCAGAAAGCAAATATGAAAGTTTGGGAAAGTCCTTTTATTCCCTCTCATTTAACTTTCAAAAGAATTCGAATTTCACTCAATTTCACGCAATCAATCAAACATCAATCAAATCTATCTATTTGTTTATAACATTCCAAAATTTAGAATTTTGGGATGTTACAGTCGGGGTGAAGATACCCCGAACAAGCCCTAAAAGGATTACTTTCCATAGTAACAAGTGACAGTAAATTTCAGCACACTATATAAAAAAATTTCTTAACAAATTCCACCTACCAAAGGCGCTTCACTCCCCGGCAACGGTGCCAGAAAAGAGTCTTGATGACCCACCAGTATAGGGGATCTATCTTAGTCATTTCGATAAGTAAAAGTGTCGAACCCAACGAGGAGAAGAAGGAAATGATAAGCGGTTTTCAGCAAGGTATTCTCTACAAGCACTGAAATTATAGGTAATAGATAGTTTTGTCATAAGATAATTTGTAACGAGCAACAAGTAACAAAAGTAAATAAAGTGCATCAAGGTGGCCCAATCCTTTTTGTAGTAAAGGACAAGCCTGGACAAACTCTTATATGAAGGAAAGCGCTCCCGAGGACACATGGGAATTATCGTCAAGTTAGTTTTCATCACGATCATATGATTCGTGTTCGGTACTTTGATAATCTGATATGTGGGTGGACCGGTACTTGGGTGCTGTACTTCCTTGGACAAGCATCCCACTTATGATCAACCCCCATTTCAAGCATCCGCAACTACAACAGAAGTATTAAGGTAAACCTAACCATAGCATGAAACATATGGATCCAAATCAGCCCCTTACGAAGCAACGCATAAACTAGGGTTTAAGCTTCTGTCACTCTAGCAACCCATCATCTACTTATTACTTCCCAATGCCTTCCTCTAGGCCCAAATAATGGTGAAGTGTCATGTAGTCGACGTTCACATAACACCACTAGAGGAGAGACAACATACATCTCATCAAAATATCGAACGAATACCAAATTCACATGACAACTAATAGCAAGACTTCTCCCATGTCCTCAGGAACAAACGTAACTACTCACAAAGCATATTCATGTTCATAATCAGAGGGGTATTAATATGCATATAGGATCTGAACATATGATCTTCCACCAAATAAACTGGCTAGCATCAACTACAAGGAGTAATCAACACTACTAGCAACCTACAGGTACCAATCCCAGACTTAGAGACAAGAATTGGATACAAGAGATGAACTAGGGTTTGAGAGGAGATGGTGCTGGTGAAGATGTTGATGGAGATTGGCCCCCTCCCAGTGAGAGGAGCGTTGGTGATGACGATGATGATGATTTCCCCCTCCCGGAGGGAAGTTTCCTCGGTAGAACAGCTCCGCCAGAACCCTAGATTGGTTCCGCCAAGGTTCCGCGTCGTGGCGGCGGAGTCTCGTCCCGAAAGCTTGCTTATGATTTTTTCCTCAATGAAAGACTCCATATAGCAGAAGATGGGCGTCGGAGGGCCACCAGGGGGGCCACGAGGCAGGTGGCACGCCTAGTGGGGTAGGGCGCGCCCCCACCCTCGTGGCCAGGGTGTGGGCCCCCTCAGGAACTTCTTACGCTCAGTATTTTTTATATATTCTAAAAATAGCTTCCGTGAAGTTTCAGGACTTTTGGAGCTATGTAGAATAGGTCTCTAATATTTGCTCCTTTTCCAGCCCAGAATCCCAGCTACCGGCATTCTCCCTCTTTATGTAAACCTTGTAAAATAAGAGAGGATATGCATAAGTATTGTGACATAATGTGTAATAACAGCCCATAATGCAATAAATATCGATATAAAAGCATGATGCAAAATGGATGTATCAGGCGCCGGAGAAGAAGGCCAAGAAGAAGGCCAAGGGGACCAGAGGTGGCCTCCGCCCCAAGGGTACTTCGGACCTGGTGTCCGAAGACACCGAAACTCACTCCGCCGTCGAGGATGGTGAGGAGGAGGAAGAGGAAGAAGAAAGCAACTCCCCCTCCTCGAGGGGGGAAAGAAGAGGGCGGCCTCCACAAATCTGGAGGCGGAGGCGTCCAAGAAGGGGAAGGCCTCCCTCGCGGATAGCTCCGCGTGGGACATCGACAGCAGCCCAGAACGGCGCCCCCGGGATAAGCCCCTGGCCGAATCGTGAGTATCCTAAGACCCCGACGTATTCATATATCAGCCATTTTACTTTATGATTTTGACATGTTGAACCATGTACTTGCAGTCCAGCTCATTCCACCCTCGAGCGATCCTTGTCTTCGGGGAACTCGCTGGACCCGAAGGCGATGGACAGCGGGTCCCTTCCGACGGCCTCCTCTCCTAAGGTCATGGATGACACCGAGGTGTTGTCCTGAAGGATCCTAGACCAGGGAGAGATGCAGGACGCCGTCAGGGCGGTGCCTGAGGGCAGGACCTCGGCCGTCGGACACATGGGGGAGCAGATCCCCATGGATACTGGCGATGGGGGCCACGTCCAATTCGGGCCCTAGCCGGATATGGTCCCGGAGACCTATATGGCTCCGGAATCCAACAGACAGCCTCCTTCGTCGGAAGGAGGTGTGCCTATTCCACCGGTGAGCCTATCCAACCAGAGGCACCGGATAATCTACTGGAAGCACTGCAAGGTGCTTCCATCATTGAGGAACACCGTACCCTTATGGGTACGGTGATTGAGAAGATTCAGTCTATGAAATGTGGACTGACCGAAGCCTGTACAAGCCTTCTAACAGGCTTTGAGGTAAGCAATGTAACTTTATGGAAATAAAATCATAGTATAAATAGTAGCCCCTGAGACTCTGTTCGGTGTTCGGAAAGAAGAGCCGAACAGAGGATAAAACAGTTTTTTGCAGGAGACTAACCAGATATGTTCATGTGAATAAGCAGGCGTCGCTATTGGTCGTGACTTCTCATGCTACCGAAGTCTCTGGATTGAAGCAGAGGCTGGAGCAGACCGAGGAAGAGCTCAGTCGTGCGAAAAAGCAGCTGGAGGACAATCAAGGTATTCAATGTTGTTGTGTATATCTAGGAGGGATGAATGTTTGGGCGCTGACCATATTGCCGCAATATTTTCATAGGGGCGGCGATCGAGGTAGAGGCACTCAAGAAGGCGTTGGCCGAGGCCGAAGAGAGGGCAGCGAAGGAACAGACCGCCCGCGAAAAGCATGAGGCCAGGATTGGTGAGGTCCAACAGGAGCTCCAAGATGCCGTGAACAAATACGGATCCTTGGAGCACCAGAATGCGGACCAAGAGTCCGAACTCGCGAGGGTCCACCAAAGTGCACAAGAGGCCCGGACCGAAGCCCAAAGCGCCCTCTAGGAAATCGAAGAGGCCAAGAAGATTGCGGTGGGTAAGGCTTTTATGATGCAAAGAAAGTATGTGAAGACAAGATATCTCTTACTGGCCCGGATTTGGAGTTCTCCAGGGGCGTTTGCGGATTTGCCGTGCAGCGTTTCTGACGCCGCGGCATTCTTCCGAGCCGAAGAAGGGAGCGCAATGGAGAAGCTGTTCTGGTCGCAATACCTTGCGCTAGAACATCCGGTGGCTATTAGCGACCAGCTAAAACAGCTGGTCGAGCTGCATAGGGTGGCCGAACTAGCCATGAAGGACTTAATAGTCCGGCTGTGGCCTACAGAAGCTATGCCTGGCAGCTACTTCGGACTCGTGAAGCGGCTGGTCAATGCCTGACCTCGGCTTGACGCTGTCAAGCGGTCGGTTTGTATATAAGGTGCGTGGATGGCCTTTGCCCGTGTCAAGATGCAATGGGCGAAGATGAATGACATCAAGCTCGCGACCGAAGGACCGCCCGAGGGAAAGGAGCACCGCAGGCCCGCGCGATATTTTGACGATGTCCTGGAGGGATCCCGCATTGTAGCGGAGCAATGTGCTAAGGACATTATTTTTGAATGAATACATTCATGTAATCCCGTCCTGTATAATGAGAACAAGGATTGATATGTAATATAATGCTTTGTTGTTTGTTTATTTAAAGTTTTGCCTCCTGTGCGGCCGTTTCATCAAGTCTGAGAGTTGGCCAGTCGTCGGTTTCAGCCCCCACGTAGGTAGTACGGGGGTGTTCGGGATGAACCTAAACACTCTTTATCCAAGTGTTTGGTCCTTAAAGGAGGTGTTTAGCACAACAAACCAGGCAATCGGACTATGTGGCTTTATAACCCTCACTTAGCCATAGGAGTTTGACAATGAAAATGTAGGTGCAGCCCCTAGTATCCAGACTGGGGTGCTGTAAACACCTGATCGGATAAGAACCGATTCGTCGCATAATGCGGGTAAAATCGCTAAAGATTTGAAACCTCCGAAGAGCTGACCGGCTCACGCGGCATCATGACAGTCAGTTTTTGGCTTTCTGTACTGAGGTGCTCATCCGGATAAACCAGGACACAATCGCAGTAATTCTCCCTTTACTACCCTAGCCGATATAGCGGAACGTAAGGTAGTAAGCACAGGAGCCGGGCAACCCAACTATTGACCAAAGACATGATTCGGAGCCAATGCATATAATGCTAAATTCGGGGTGCCAAACTATACTGTAAAAGTGTTCATACTTATTGCCATAGTGTGGGCCGCAATAAAGCCCCTGGCGAATTGCGGCGTACCAAGGTGTACGGATGCAAAAATAAAAATAGCAAAATAAAATAAAAAAGAAGAAGCTAGTGCCACATATGTTGGGCCGCAAACTGTTTCCATTATAATTTTGATTAATACGTCAAAGCGTAGTTGAACAAAAAGTGCGAGAAGCAACAGTGGCTATTTGACATGCCAAGACGAAGGAGGAGCTGCATACGGGTCCTGTAAATAGGTAGAATGGTCGCCAAGAAGGACATCTGGAGATTCCCCCATACGTCTGTGCTACTTGTCACCTTGGTGTGTCCGTCCTTCGAAAGGACCGATTTATCCGGCCGTCAGGGGGGGCTGTGAAAAGGAACCTGAAAAAAGAAGGGACAAAAGGAAAAGTAAGCATAGTTGTGTTCCGGGAAGATCGAGCCGTATTGTGGATCACAGTATGGTTATGCCTCTGTCTCTGCCCATGGTATTTTTAGTGCGTAGTTATGTACGCCCAGAATGTATGCCGCCACTTGGTCGGGGCTGAGACGGAGGTTGAATTTCTGATCGAGCTCCTGACGAGCTGGACTATCCTGCCGCAAAGTAGTCCGGACTCGTTTGACAGTGTCCGGGAGCATGGCCGCCGAATTAAGGTTCTGCTTGTGAAGGCCGCTCTGTACCTCTGCTGCCAGGGCAGCGGTATGCTCCTTGGTACGGAGGGAGCGCTCCGTGTTGCTACCTCTTGAGCACTGTGTTGGTTTTCCCTTGAAGAGAAAAGGGTGATGCAGCAAAGTAGCGTAAGTATTTCCCTCGGTTTTTGAGAACCAAGGTATCAATCCAGTAGGAGACTACACGCAAGTAACCTCGCACCTACACAAACTATTAAGAACCTTGCAACCAACGTGATAAAGGGGTTGTCAATCCCTTCACGGCCACTTGCAAAAGTGAGATCTGATAGAGATGATAAGATAAATAAATATTTTTGGTATTTTTACGATAGAGATTGACAGTAAAGATTGCAAAGTAAAATAGATTGGATACTTATATGATGGAAGATTGACCGGGGGCCATAGGTTTCACTAGTGGCTTCTCTCAAGATAGCATAAGTATTACGATGGGTGAACAAATTACTATCGAGCAATGGATAGAAAAGTGCATAATTATGAGAATATCTAGGCATGATCATGTATATAGGCATCACGTCCGCGACAAGTAGACCGAAACGATTCTGCACCTACTACTATTACTCCACACATCGACCGCTATCCTACATGCATCTAGAGTATTAAGTTCATAAGAACAGAGTAATGCATTAGGCAAGATGACATGATGTAGAGGAATAAACTCAAGCAATATGATATAAACCCCATCTTTTTATCCTCGATGGCAACAATACAATACGTGCCTTGCTGCCCCTGCTATCACTGGGAAAGGACACCGCAAGATTGAACCCAAAGCTAAGCACTTCTCCCATTGCAAGAAAGATCAATCTAGTAGGCCAAATCAAATTGATAATTCGAACAGACTTGCAAAGATAAAAAATCATACATAAAAGATTTCAGAGAAGAATCAAATATTGTTCATAGATAATCTTGATCATAAATCCACAATTCATCAGATCTCGACAAACACACTGCAAAAAGAATTACATCGAATAGATCTCCAATAAGATCGAGGAGAACTTTGTATTGAGATCCAAAGAGAGAGAAGAAGCCATCTAGCTAATAACTATGGACCGAAGGGTCTGTGGTAAACTACTCACACATTATCGGAGAGGCTATGGTGTTGATGTAGAAGCCCTCCGTGATCGGTTCCCCCTCCGGCGGAGCTCCGGAAAAGGCCCCAAGATGGGATCTCTTGGGTACAGAAGGTTGCGGTGGTGGAAATAGGGTTTCGTGGTGCTCCTGGATGTTTTCAGGGTATATGGATATATATAGGAGGAAGAAGTAGGTCGGTGGAGCTGCGAGGGGCCCACGAGGTTGGGGGGCACGCCTCCCTGCCTCGTGGCCTCCTCGCTTCTTTCTCGACGTCCACTCCAAGTCCCCTGGATCACGTTTCCAAAAATAACTCTCCCAAAGGTTTCATTCCCTTTGATATTCCTTTTCCGCGAAACACTGAAATAGGCAAAAAAATAGCAATTTGCATTGGGCCTTGGGTTAGTAGATTAGTCCAAAAAATAATATAAAAGTGTATAATAAATCCCATTAAACATCCAAAACAGATAATATAATACCATGGAACAATAAAAAATTAGAGATACGTTGGAGACATATCACGTGTTTCCATTGACTGTTATGACACCGCGTGGTCCGGGCATCTTGAGCTTGAGATAAGCATAGTGCGTCACCGCATTGAATCGGGCAAACGCAGTTCGTCCGAGCAGTGCGTGGTAGCCACTGCGGAAGGGGATGATATCGAAGATTAACCCCTCGCTTCGGAAGTTGTCTGGAGATCCAAAGACAACCTCCAATGTGATTGAGCCCGAGCAGCGGGCCTCTACGCCTCGTATAACTCCTTTAAAGGTAGTTTTGGTGGGCTTGATCCTTGATGGATCGATGCCCATTTTGCGCACTGTATCCTGGTAAAGCAGGTTGAGGCTGCAACCGCCGTCCACACTACAAAAAAATACACTTCCGTGATGATACGTGTTTGTCACAGTAGGTCGTGTTTTTTGTCATGCATGTACATCCATGACGATTTTATGACAGAATCAAGATAGTCATACATGTGTTGTCGTAGAAGTGTTCCATGACATTACCAAAATTATCATCATGGAAGTGTCCACTTCCATGACAATAAATCGCGCGTCAGTGAAGTGCTTTCGTCAAGGGTGACAGACACATGGCATCCACCGTAACGTAACGCCGTTAAGCTATCGGGTCGGGTTTTGGATCCGATAACCCATTAACGGCCCCGACCGATGGGGATTTTCCACGTGTAAAATCATCATTGGCTGGAGGAGACACGTGTCAGGTCCGCCTTGGCATAGGTGTCACTCATCCAATGGGCGAGACGTGCCTATGATATGTTGACACGTGTATCGGGCCATCAAGTTTAAATGGGCCAGCCCAACTGAAGGCCCACAAGATTTTGCGGACCATAATGGGCCGGCCCAGCTAAAGGCCCATGAGATTTTGCGGACCATAATGGGGTGGCCCAGCTAAAGGCCCACAAGATTTTGCGGGCCATAATGGGCCGGCCCAGGTAAAGGCCCATAAGATTTTTGTGTGCCATAATGGGCCGACCCAGGTAAAGGCCCACAAGATTCTTGCGGATCATAATGGGCCGGCCCAGCTAAAGGCCCACGAGATTTCGCAGACATTAATGGGCCGGCCCAGCTGTAGGCCCACAAGATTTTAAGGACCCTAGTAGGTCGGCCCATTAACTGGTTGCCATGTTTTGGGCCAAATGTCGGCCCATATTTGATCCGGTCCATTAATGGCCTGCCACGCCCCGGGCCTAATAGTGGCCCATATGAGATCCGGCCCGTTAAAAGCCTACCACGTTCTGGGCCAAATTACGGCCCAGATCAGGTTCGGCCCTTTAAGAGGCTTTGGGCTCAATTATAGCCCATATCAGATTCGGCCCATCAACTGGACACTATGCTTTTGGGCCCACTTGCTAAAGGCCCACTTAGTAATTCGGCCTGATATTAGTTTTGGCCTATTAAGGGCCCGTTTAACATTTCGTACCTATGTTAATTTTGGCCTGTTAAAAGCCCATCATATAGTTGGGCCTAACTACGGCTCAGTGTGCATCCGGCCTGCTCGCAACCGATATCTCATTGGGCCAAACAAGGACCGAGACAATTTTGGCCTGTTAAAAGCCCGTGATTTGATTCGCACAATCATGGGCCAGGGTTCATTTCGGGCTGCTGCCGGCCCATGAGCTGTTCGGCACGTTTCAGGCCCAACCAACATCGTGATTGCATGACGGCCCGATTATGTACCGTAAATTTTACTGTTTGGCCGGTTTACTACAAAGACAGGATATATATACAGTAAAATAACTGCAGCATCGTGAATAAGAAAAAAACCTAGACTATACAATAAAGAAATTACGGCATATTACATCCACTGGGCATCAAAGTTCGCCACTATGATAATAAAGCACAAGCAGACAGCAGATTACATACACTGGGCATCAAAGATCGCCACCAGTGCAAATAAACACACCGACAAAATAATATACAAAACCGACATCACTTCAATAGAGTTCAAGAAAGGATAGCCCTGCTGGGGAGCTGCAGCGCAAGCAGCTGAGCAAGATGATGAGACTGCGCTTGTTCAACACTTATATCTTCCTCACTCTAAAAGATAAACAAGCAGACAGATGACAGGTTTTGCACATAAAAGTATCAGTGTTGATAATTCATCACATTTCTTACTGACGAATAAAGTGACACAGTTTAAAATTGCATTAACACAATATGGTATTGTTCAGGTCAAGATATGGTAGGAAATGACATTGTGAAGGAGTTGGCAGCTTCACGACACCACTGGATTACAGATCAAGAAATCATAAGTATCAATGGTTAGTGTGCTGTCAATTTATACCATTTCATATTGGCCAATAAAGAGATGGTTTAAATAATAGTAGAATGATATGACATTGTTCATAGTTAAGACATTGCAGAATATGACATTGTGCTGTAGTGGGTAGGTTCACCACACCACTGGATTACGGATGAAGAACAGAAGCATACATGTAGTGCAAAAGAAGATCACTTGCTCTGTATATTTTAATTTACATGGTATGAAAAAGGAACTTGGTTGTACAACTGAAAACTTAAATTGAGAAAGGACAAACTTTTGTTTATGAACTACATAATAACCTTTAAACAAGCAATTTGATGCAAACACCAAAAATAAACAGCTCTTGCAGTCATGCCTAACCAAATATATACAACAAAGTTTGAAGGCTTGAGATGGACAAACTTACATTATTGGTGAAGACAGGCTCTATAAAGGCCTTGTCCATGCTAATGGGGGGCAATTCAAGAAGTTTACCACATAATCTTCTTCAAAAGCATTGCCTTTATTCTACATTTTGTTAAGAGTAAATATAGATGTGATAATATACGAAAAAATGGAGAATATTTAAGATAAGATGAAGAGTGAAGCTACATAACCAAGTAGCTATAAATGTAAGTGCAGCGATACAGGCAAAAGGTACAGCCAAGAGCAATGCACA
The DNA here is from genome assembly GCF_003073215.2 of Triticum urartu. Taxonomy (NCBI): domain Eukaryota; kingdom Viridiplantae; phylum Streptophyta; class Magnoliopsida; order Poales; family Poaceae; genus Triticum; species Triticum urartu. The sequence goes on from NC_053027.1 coordinate 459,669,297, forward strand.
ACTAAACTTCTTCAGTGCCAACCTTATGGTAAGAGTAAATATAGATCTGATGTGTAGAAAATGGAGGGCAAAGGAAAATAAGCTGCAGAGTGATGGTACATGAACAACTACCTATAATTATAAGTACATTGATAAAGGACAACATGTGCTTACAAGAACCATGCAGAGCTAAAAAAACATCGGCATTGGATATATTCTACACTAATGTAACCATTCATACATATCAGATAATTTGGAGCAAACAATTGATAAGCAAGGTATCATGCATACTGCTATCACATAATGAACCAGGTATGTATGCAAGTACGGTGATACAGGACAACAGGTACTAACAAGAGCAAAGCAGCGGGCAGCATATTTACGATATCCTATCGTTCTTCTCAAATCGGAATTCTTCTTCGAGCAGATTTCCTGCAAAAAAGATCCGTAAGGCACATGCGGAAAAGTAGAAGTTCAAATTGTCATGTGATTTCATAGACAGTACCTCATCCTGGGAACGAGACCAGTGCATAACAAGGTTTTTCCATTCAATGTCTTCTAAATTTAGCACAGGAGACTTCACCAGAAATTCGTTTATAGACTTGCCATCAAAGTGTGATTTCCTTAGGTAACACTGATACTGCTGCAATGCTTCCTTGAAAAGCACAAGCAAGCTTTGCTCGTCATGACTATCCAGATTGACCCTCGCCTAGTTACAACAATGTAATGTAAATCATTGATGTGTTCAATCAGCAGAAAACAGGAAAATAATAACCATGAATAATAGCACTTACACGTAAGTTGGACAGGAAGATGTGAAAATGGTGTTTGTCTTCACAATAATCTTCCCATGATGGGAATATATGCATGTAGTCCCTAACAACATTGAAAGCATTGTCTTTTAAACTGGGAATAAATGGAGTGGGGTTCCAATCTGCAGGAATTGGCCGTGTCTGTAGTTGGGATAGGTCTTCAGCTGGTGGACTTCCTGTACTTTTTGCTGGAGTGGGATTTTTCTGTGGTACAGGTTGTGCTATGGCAAATGAAATCGGTATACCTTTTGCTGGAGTGCAGGTCCTATGTGGTGGGGCTAGTGGTGTGGCCGGTGAAGTATGGGTACAGTCTGCTGGAGTCGGTCCTACGTTTTGTGTCACTGTTTGTACAGCCAATATAAGTGGGGTGTTGTCTGATTTCTCCGGAACCACCACGTTTTTCAAGGACTTTGCTGGTGCTCCTTCAGGTTCGGCAATCACCCTCTTCCTTTTTGATGTCTGATGCACAAGAACAGCATTTGAGTGGAAAAATGGTATGATGACAGATGGAATATGTATTGACAATGGATGGGCATGGCATCTCGACATATATGATGAGTAAACTAAGTAGATGTCAGTGAAACAAAGTAGAAGAAATGCAAGACAACATATGCAAGATACCCGCAATCAATAAAACATTGCCAAATTAGAACAGGCACCTTGACGGGTGAACAGGACAGGCCATCTGCCTTTGACTCCTCGAGGTTAGAATAGTCATTAGGATCATATTCTGAACAAGAATCAACAGGTGGGGAGCGTATGAGTTTCATTGCATCCAGAATGGAACTCAATGCCTTGGTGCCAATTTTGTAAGTCATTGCAATGTTTAGCTTCAAGAGTGGACTGCTCCTAGTGCGACACAAAGTAGCTACACAGATCATAGTGTAGATATAACGGGAAAACCTTAAGCATCAGAGTAAAATCAGCAAAGTGGAACTTGCTGGAATATATGTGCTAGTATTGCCAGTACAGCTAGAAAGGCTTCGGATACCAGCTCTCTTCAAGTGAAGGTGCGGTACTATTAATATCAGTGTCACTCTCATAGGCGACACAGCTCCCCGCATTTCCTTGCTATTCTTATAGGATTCAAGTGGGCATGCCACTACAAATCCTATTCCTATGTTTACAAGATCCTACGAATCAAAGAGGCTCAAAGTGTCCATCACAACCGACTGTATAGACCTCTACACTGCAAATGTCCCTGCTCATCTTCGGTACAAGGAACATATTGTACTACTATCATACTCCCTCCGTTCCAAAATATAAGTCTTGGTAGAGATTTCCACTATGGATCACATACAGATGTATCCAGATACATTTTAGAGTGTAGATTCACTCATTTTGCTCCATATGTAGTCTATGGTGGAATCTATACAAAGACTTGTATTTAGGAACGGAGAGAGTACATATTAAAGAAGAATAGAAGAGGAACATGGTAAAGAAGAGCAAGCAGATCTTGGATAATAAAATGTTGGTTGCGTAGTGCCCAAACATGATGAACCAGAGCGCATTAAGAATGCAACTCCCAGCTGTCTCTCGACCATTTCAGGCGGTTGGATGAAGATCCTACGTCTCCTAACCCTTCTTCTTCCTCGTCTTTGATTCTTCCCATACAGAACACCGCACGGGCCGCCGGCCGGACCACCGCCCCCCACCGCATGTGTTCCTCCGCCACCCCCCCCCCCCCCCCCCCCCCCCCCCCCCCCCCCGTCGATTTTTCTTCGTTCGGCGAGGCCCCACAACCACCCGAGCCCCTTCGATCGCACCGGCGAACTCCGGCAAGCTCTGAAAAATCGACTGACCCAATTTTGAAATTTAGTCTACTGTGATTTAACTAGTGTGGAATATAAAAGGGGAAAACCATAAGCATTGGGAGTATACTGTTGAGCGTGCCATGGCGGATTTGAAGGTGCAAACCGGACAAAGGCAACTTCGCAACCAAGACAAGAAATCAGAGTAAAGCAGTGGCGATCTATTTTCTTGCTGTGATAAATAAGTTGAGCAAATACGAAAGAGTACCGCCTCTGGTGCGGCGCCGTGTACGCATCTGCTGAGAATTTGACGGTGCTACGGTAGCGATGGCTGTCGGCGGCGTGGAAGCAGATCTAGGAGGGTAGATGGTGGCGGCTGGGCGTAGTGGACGAGACGGTCGTAGGAGCGCCGCCGGCAAGGTGGACGATGGCGGGGATGAAGCGAGAGGACGGGATGCAAGGATCCCTGTCCGAAGTCATGGATGAGAGAGGTCGATCTCTTATAATGGACGGCGGCGTCGGGGTATCAGCTTCGGCATGGTGGAGGAGGACGGCGGTGGATGGGGTGGCGGACGGCGGCGAACAGAGGAGGGTGGGGTGGAGAGGGTGTTTTGGCGCCCACGGAGTACGAATGGGGAAAAGGGAGGTAGAGAGGAAGGGGGAACCATGTATTCATGGCGCGCTTGTCTCAAATGCGAGGAAATTTACAAACTTGGACCCCGTTTCAAATTTCTACTAGATCACATCAATATTAGTCGGTTGGGGATAGGACGGTAATCTCGCATACACCGAATATTTGCCGACGAGAGTTTGTTTTTGGCGCCCACCGTGTATGAATATGAATCGGGGAGGGAGTCAATTTCGGCCGAGGACACACTATGTTTTGGCACCCACCGTGTATGAATCCGGGTGAGAGGCGGTTACGTCACGTTTGGGTGAAATTACAAAGCTACCCCTATCGAAACCTATAGAAATCCAGCAGATAGGCTTTGCGTGGCAGGGATAGGCAGTAGTGATTTCCATCTCGTAGATTTTGGCTTCAGGCGGTTACTGCGACTTTCCCCGCTTCGTGCAAATTTTGCAGAGTGCACGTTTACCGTGCCAACTCAATTCGAATCCCGTTTGTATTCTATTTTTTCGGACAGGATCCATTTTCAATTGGAATTACATTCTTTATACATCATTTTATATATATACTTTCAAAAGCACAACACCATTTATACATAAATATGGTTTACAAATGGCATGATCTCGGATTCATAAGGTTGTATCCATCAATTTGGATTTTCAAATATTTGAAACCACTTTATGTTGAAATCCAATGTATGCATTCCTCGCTAACTGTCTCCAATTAATGTGTGTTTCATGCGGTTTTTTTTACTTCTCAAACATGTATAATGTGTTTCACACACGCAACATATTGTGTAATCCCGTTTAGACGTTAATTGCATATAAACCATGCATTGTTTGTAATTGAAAAATCTATGGATCACCAATATTGATAAACTATATAACATTACACGTGTGCCCAAATTCAAATGAATATGCATGTTTGATACACCAATTTGCTTATGATATTATCGATGTCGTGATCTCCAGTTTAAATATTTGAATCCCCTTTAATCCAGATATTCGTATCATATAGCTATCACTCATGCTTATATAGGACTATCTCTCTGGACCTATACGCGTTCATCGTCTCTCAGGTATCTCTCGTGCTACATGTATGTCGACAATGATCTTTTATCTTTGTAACACACTGACGGTACTCTCTCCCTCGACCTTCATCACTCTATCTCTCTCTAAGTATATCTCGCTCCCTGCTATGTGTCTCTAACTATGATTCTCCATGTTGAATCTCTTTCTCTCACACAAACACAAAACTTTGTCTCCCGGGGTCTCATTTCTCTCTACTATTCCCATGTGTGCCACTCGCACACCCCTCATACAGAGATGTCTTTCACTCCTTAGATATGAGATCCCATGACTCTTCCTCTTCAATATCTCTTTCTCACACACAAACACAAACTCTGTCTCCCAGGGTCTCATATTTCTCCATTGTTCTCTTGTATGTCACTCACACACACCCTCTCTCCCTAGAGATATCTTGCGTTCCCTCGTATGTCTCTCTAGCTATCACTCTCGTTGTGAAATATCTTTCTCTCTCGCAGATACACAACTCCGTCTCTCTGGATCTCATTTCTCTCTGATATTTGTTTGTATGTGACTCACATGCACCCTCTCTCTCTATCTCTCTCACAACCACACACATAACCACACCTTCTGATCCACTCGACTCCTATCTCTAACGCACACTAGCTAGCATCTTTATCTTTCTATTTATCTGTTTCTCCATCAACCTTCTTTCTCGCCCTCACTCTTGATTCCTATCACGCACACTACATATGTTTCGCTCTACATGCAGTCAAGTGCCCTCTCACACACATATATAACTTCACCCTTTGAACCACCCGACGGTCATCTCCAACACCCAAACTAGCGGATGTCCCTCTAGCTAGCATCTCCATCTCCATATCTATCTGTAGTTTCTGCGTCAACATTTCTTTCTCGCACGGAGTCTTGCTTCCTATCACCCACACTATATATGTCTCTCCATACATATGCATTTATAGGTTGGTCTCTTTTGCACAATCGTTGCGCCTTACTCCCTCTGCTCGCCATAGATGCATGCTCCAGCCCACGCCACTATCTCTTAAAGACAAAAACACATGCTCAATTGTCGGGCATTCTTCCCTGCATTCTCACATGCATGCATGTTGTCATACCGATCCGTCTCTCCCATGTCGTTGATCTTATGACTTATGTCTTCTTTCTTTTATCTCGATCATGCGCGCGCGCACACACACACATCCCACGTATACATGTATACCTCTCACACATGCACGTTCAAGGTCTCTATGTCTCCATACGTAGTTAATTACCCTCAATCCTAACGCCACATCGAATCGTTCTCCTCTTTTGTGCACATAACTTCCGCCTGGATGAGTAAAACACACACTCACACTTAACAATCTCCATCTAGCTACCCCCGCCTCTCACTCTTCCCCTATATCCCCGAAACCAATAAGACCATCCCTTTGTTTAATTCCTGCCTACATGCACCATCGATACATGGTGGTCTTCCTCTCGAACAAACACGTTCTCTCGATGTCGACTCCTCTCACGCACACACACCTTCTCTTCCCTCTCTACGGGCATTTTCTCTCTCGCACCCCATCGTTGGTGGCCTCTGCCATACACATCACCTCTCTATGATGAAGCCATGCACACTTAAATTGCATCCGCCACAGAGGACCCCACGACACACACACACATGCAGACACACACACACACACGCACGCACCCCCCACACACACACTAAGACTCCATCTCTCTCTCTCTCACACACACAAACACACACACACACGCATGCAAGCACGCACCCCCCCCACACACACACTAAGACTCCATATCTCTCTCACACACACACAAACTAAGACTCCATCTCTCTCTCTCCTCTCTCTCTCTCTCTCACACACACACACACTAAGACTCCATCTCACACACACATGCTCTAGGCGGAGCATTTGTTCCTACCACCCTTCATCCAACCTTACCTGTATGATAAACAATCACCTTTATTTACTTGAATAACATGGACAAATTCCACTTTACTTTAGTAGTCAGCAAACTTATCATCTGTACCCTTATAAAAAAATGAGTTGGCGGTGATAGTGTGCCTGCCATATTGTAATACAGACCGTATGATCTATATCTGAGGATAGAAAGCAAACTATGATAATTTTACAAAAGATACCCGCACCTCTCTCCACATCATTATCTCCCGCAACCTCATTGCTCAGCAATTAAAAAAGGAATAAGTCTCTGGAACAGTCTAGCATGCATGGTGGCCGCTGCCGCCTGCCGGCGCCGTCCAGCCCCATGCCTCCGCCCATTCCGACCACCAGTCACCACCACGCTCCACTCCTCCTCGCCTTCTCTCTGATCTTTCATTTTTTCGATGACATTCTCGAGATACCAGTTTTCCGATAAAATTCTCAAGATATCATTAGTTTTTACACATGGGATTACTCCTGCATGGGTCAATCAC